>NC_056730.1:242752032-242832032 GCF_019279795.1 Protopterus annectens | reverse complement strand
TCTTCTTTCAGCTTTTCCTGTTAGGGGTCGCCACAGCGGATCATCTGTTTCCATTTCTTCCTGTCCTCTGAATCTTGCTCTGTCACACCAGTCACCTGCATGTCCTCTCTCACCACAGCCATAAACCTTATCTTAGGCCTTCCTCTTTTCCTGTTACGTAGTAGCTTCATCCTTAGCATCTTTTTCCCAATATACTCAGCATCCCTCCTCAGCACATGTCCAAACCTACGTAATCTTGCCTGTCTGTCTTTGCCTCCAAATCTTCCAACGTGGGCTGACCCTCTAATATACTTATTCCTAATCCTGTCCACCCTTGTCACACCCAGTGCAAATCTCAACATCTTTAACTCTGTCACATCCAGCTCAAACTCCTGCCTTTTTGTCAGTGCCACTGTCTCCAACCCATATAACATAGCTGTTCTCACTACCCTCTTGTAGACCTTCCCTTTCACTCTTACTGGTACCCGTCTGTCACAAATCACTCCTGACACTCTTCTCCACCCACTCCATCCTGCCTGTACTCTCTTCCTCACCTCTCTTCCACACTCACCATTACTCTGAACTGTTGATCCCAAGTATTTAAAGTCATCCACCTTTGCCAACTCTTCTCCCTGCATCCTTACTATTCCTCTATCCTCCCTTTCATTCACACACATATATTCTGTCTTAGTCCTGCTGACCTTCATTCATCTTCTCTCTAGAGCTTATCTCCATCTCTCCAGGGTCTCCTCCACCTGTTCCCTACTCTCACTACAGATCACAATGTCATCTGCAAACATCATAGTCCACGGGGACTCTTGTCTGATCTCGTCTGTCAACCTGTCCATCACCACTGCAAATAAGAAAGGGCTCAGAGCTGATCCTTGATGTAACCCCACCTCCACCTTAAACACATCCGTCACTCCCACCGCAGATCTCCCCACTGTCACACTACCCTCGTACATATCCTGTACCACTCTTACATACTTTTCTGACACTCCCAACTTCCTCATACAAGACCACAACTCCTCTCTAGGCACCCTGTCATATGCTTTCTCTAAGTCTACAAAAACGCAGTGCAACTCCTTCTGACCTTCTCTGTACTTCTCCATCAACACTTTCAAACATTGCATCTGTAGTGCTCTTTCTCAGCATGAAACCATACTGCTGATCACTAATCATCACGTCCATTCTTAACCTAGCTTCCACTACTCTTTCCCATAACTTCATGCTGTGACTGATCAGTTTAATCCCTCTGTAGTTACTACAGCTCTGCACATCACCCTTATTCTTAAAAATCGGTACCAAAACACTTTTTCTGCTTTCCTTAGGCATCCTTTCACTTTCCAATATTTCATTAAACAACCTGGTTAAAAACTCCACTGCCATTTCACCTGAACACCTCCATGCTTCCACAAGTATGTCATCTGGGCCAACAGCCTTTCCATTCTTCATCTTCTTCATAAGACAAGTATATAGGAGGGAGGTGAAGGCTGAAGCTGTCATCCATTTTCATAACAAATATCAGCCTCTAGATTCACCATCTGTAGATAGGGAACGGGGAGTCTTGATGGAAATGTCTTTTTATAACATGGAGATATGAGTATAGGAAGAAGACAGTCTGGGGGGTACAGTGTAGAAATCCATGATATGGCTGCCCGTTTTCCCCATTCTACGGCAGTCTGATAACAGTAACACAATGATTTTATGGGACTGGTACAACCTCTTATTATTTGACAGAATTTTCTTTTCTGCTACCTGAATTCAGTCCCCATAGGAAGAGTTTAAAAGACAAGAGACATCACGCCTAATAGGCATGGTTACTTACTACAGCATAATGGTGTCACACAAAAGTTTGGGATTTATATAGGGTGGCCTTAACAATGCTTGTGTTAGACTGTTGCAGACAGTGTTTTGAGCTTATGCACAGAAGTCTCAATCCCAAAACTTTAAGACCTTGGAAGTTTACAAGACTGAATGTACAAAAGATCGGAGGGACAAACATACTGATGTTTTATTGTGCGAATGCATTCATCGTTTGTTTAAAGTAGCTGCACTAGAGGATGGCTGCAGGGCATTTGTGCACAAATGCACCATGCATCTCTCTCAATTCCTACCTATGAACTGTGTTAGTTGTAAGTATTAGCATTCTGATCATATTTGTATATACTTGGAAAGGATATATCATGGCGGGGGGGGGGGATTTCAATGTGGCAATAAACCTGATAAGAGATAGACTCCCAGGTAGCACATTTAAGTTATCTAGGAATGCTGAAGTACTGCAAAAGGCCACACAAGAGTTGGACTTGGTGGAGCCATGGAGAATCATAAATCCCACATGTATGGATAACACTTATTAATTGGGGTGGCAAGTGGGTTGGACTTCTGGGTGTTGAAAAGATCCCTGTTTTCTGCTGTTACAACAATCAGTATAATACCCAACACTTTTTCAGACCATACTATGGTTGTAATGAATCTCACTGTTAAGGCAAGTGGTAATCACATTAGATTATGCAAGTATAATTCTTACTACACAATCAAGAGGATAAAAAACAAAGGATAGCTTTGGAACAGTATTCTCAGCTTTTGTCTGTCCCACCCACTGAACATCAGTAACATTCAGAGGTACTGGGCACTTTTTTAAAAAATGCTTTGAGGGTTTGGTTAAGGAGACTAACAGGCATGAATGTCAGAAAATAGAGATCATGCTAGAAAACCTTGAAGCACAGCTTCTAACACTTGGCATCAAATTCAAGAGAGTCAGCTGGAAGCATCAATAAATTTTATGGCAATTGAAGTAGGTGAAGCAAAGCATTAAACAGCCTCAATATTGGCATAAACATGATAAGTGGGAAAGATGTAAATTATTTCACTGGACATCCATGAGCTTCACAATAGGATAGAGATAATTCAACCAAACTTGGAAAAATAAATCAAATTTTCATGGAAGAATATAAACAGGCTACACAAGGTCAGGTGTTTTTTTTTTTTTTTTTTTTTACAGAGCTAAGAATCATTTTTACAAATCATTCCAGCATGAGAATTCCCCAAAGAATTCCTGCAACATCTTGAAGCTCCCATTAAGGAACAAGAAATAGGGAAGGCCACTGATGTCCTGGCCAAAGGGAAAGCACTCGGGCTAGATGGGTTTGGAACAGAGATTTGCAAAGCCTTCAAAACTGATTTATATCCACCTTTGAAATATTTATTTGACCAGACAACAATGTACTATAATTTCCCATCTGTGTCAAACAGACCCAAACTAATCATGTTAGTCAAACATTCTGGAGATCTATAGTTGACCTCTAACTACAGGCTAATGTCATTATTTAACACTCAAGATCTTTATAAAAATTCTAGCTATAAAACAAGAAAAGGTCTTGGATAAGTTGATCCCTGACAGTCATTTGAACTTTATTATTTATTTATTTTTATTTTATTTTATTTTATTTTACATTTGTTGACCGGGCTAGTCTAACTGGATATATGTCCATTTTCAGTAGAGGTCCGGGGAGATAAGCTCCATGACACACAGATAATATAATCACAAAACAATATAAAATAACTTCAGTTGTGTATACAAGGACAAATCTGGATAATACAAAAAATAATACAGAGAGGACAGAAGTCAATACAATGTAAAATGCATTCAATAGAATGTAAAATTCAAAATAACAATTAGGTACATTACTTAATGTAAAAAAAAAAAGGAGGCATATAGGCTAATTCCATATAAAAGTACATTACAATAAAAGAGGCAGATTAATATTCAGTAACAGTAAAAAATGAGTTTAGTAATTTTTTTTTTTTTTTTTTTAACAAATAACTATCCAGAGGGATGGAAATAATGAAATACAGAGTGAGAAAAAGGTAAGGTATAGGATAGGCCGACTGTATTTGGGTAGAGAATTAGTCAGGTTTAGTACAGGGGCATAATCAGTGTGTTTTAAGGACTTTATTAATGGTAGGGTTGGCAGTCCATATGCATTAAGATTATGACTCAATGTACAGCTGAGATTTCTGATTGATGGCAGTAAAAGAGGAATGTTACTGTTAGATTTCATCAATGCATCTGACACATTAAATTGGTCATATTTGTGGGAAGTATTCAGATTATTTCAAACTCCAGACAGATTCATTACTTGGATACAGCATATGTAACAACTCCTCCGCACAGATATTCACTAATTCTAGCTGTTGATGCCTTGGACAGATATCTTGGTGCAAATATGCAGACTTCCATATTGAACTAGGAAAACAAAAATTGCCCACGTACAACATGCATAACAGATGACTGCATTACTTAGCTGAATTATCCTATATCAAATGTATTCTAGGTGAATTAGAGGAGCTTGTAAAATGCATTGGACTCAGACTTAAAAGAAGCAAAACATGCTGATATTCCCTAGCTCCCTGACGACCTGACATCATGGAAGAAGGGGCAGCAATTGACGCAGGACCCAAGACTTTGTTAATCAGGCTGACTGAGCGCAACCTGCAAGCAGATTACCCAAATGTAATGATTGCAACAGTGAAACACGAAGAACATCATGCTGATTTTCCCTAGCTGAAGATACCCAGAGGGACAGGGGAATTTCGATAATAGAAGGGATGAGTATTGTTGAAGAAGCTAAGTATTTATGCATACAACATTGTAGGGATATGGGCAACACACTGGGGAATAACTTGATATCAGTGCATTCCAATATGTGATAAACTTTCTCAAGATAGAAAGACAAACAAATTACATTTCTTGTGCAAAATCTAGGTCATCCAAATGTTTATTGCCAAAGTTTACATTTATTTTAAGACATCTTCCCCAAGCAAACCACCCCCTCCCCAATGTATGAAAAATGCACATAAATGTACCTGGTTTGATGTGGAACTTGATTTGCAAGCGACTGTGGACTTTCATAGGACATGGATGCTGTTGTATAAAGTATGGGATCACAGTAGCCTCTCGGGTATGAGAGGGAATACATGGTGGGGAGGATGAGGGCCTCCGAAGGACTTTGCAGCCACCCATTAATAGGCAGACTCTTAGCATTCTAAATGAAGCATATGGTTTCGGAAGTGGATCAGTGCAGGGCTGATGTGGATCACAGCTTTATGGAATGAACAGTCAAGTAGAATTACATCATGGGAACAAAAATGGGCAAAGTTTCCCACTCTGGATGGGAACTGGTGGAAATATGTGCAGTTGCTGGTGGCTCTAGTTAGTGGGCTACAGCAATAGAGTAATCAGACACTTCCATCAGCATTATGCAGGAAAGTGAAGTTTAGGAGAAGAGGAAAGAGGGCATAAAGTTAACGAATAGTGCGTTTAATATGACTGAATCTGATAATACTCATAATCCATTAGATGATGTTTTCTCAAATGGAATTTATTATTGACTAAATGTGGTGAGGTACACTCATAGAGAGACATGAAGGAGGAATAGGAAATACCAGAGTGACACAAGCTGTTGGGAAATGGAATTAAGGAATGTTTACAGTAGAGCAGCTCAGGGCAAGGTTGATCAAGATTATTAAGTGGAAGGATAGAGTGGATCCAAAATAAGTCTAGTAGGTTGTTGCATATTCAAGAAAATACTTAAGTGGGAAGGAGCACATTGAGAGGATGAGCTAAGTGTGCTAAACAGTTACCATGGAGTGTAAAATGATCAATAAGATCAAAGCTGAATAAACAGGTTACAGTCAGAAACTGAAAATATAGGAGGATAAGTGGTTTCTATCACTTCGTTGAAAGCTTAATTCCGCAAATGCCTATTCATCAAACCCTAATTGTTGAACACCCTTTCATTGAATGTTTACATCATCAGAACGTTTTCTTAGAGAAGGGAGTAAGTTGGCCATCATTACAAATTTGCCATTTTCCCCAATGTAGTGCGATCTCATAGTTGGTATACAGTGTATAATTGGGGGTGTTGTGGGAGGCGCAGACCCTCACCTTGGTGACTTTAAAATAATTTGTTTGCTGCAATTGCTCTGGTGGCCAAGTAGTTTCATTCCCTAAGAAAATGTTTTGATGATGTAAATGTTCGATGAAAGGGTGTTTGACCATTAGGGTTCGATGAATAGGCATTTGCAGAATTAAGCTTTTGATAAAGTGATATAGACCCAAGGATAAGGGGTGGGACCTAACAGATTGTGAAAGAAAAAAACACTGGGAGATGTAATAAGTGTACAGTTTTAGAATGACTATAGGGACAGATGAGGTTATATCAGTAATTTTACTCCTAAATGTTGATGTGCCATGAACCACGGTCTGCTTCAGTATGCAATTTTATAAGGAGGTGGAGAGTTCTGGGGATGACTTCAATAAGACAGCTAAAAGATGAATGGAATGTGAATACATGCCATGCTGGAGGAAACCCATGTTGGTAGTCCTACCTAGCAGGAAAATGATTAGGGAGGATCTAACAAAGTACCATCCCATATCACTAATTAATGTGGTAACAAAGATTTATGCAGCCCTTTTGGAAGGAATGTATCCCACGTTGATTCTGGATGATTGGATATGATTTGTAAAAGGAAGATAATCTGCAAATCATAAGACGTTTCTGTTAAGTTTCGAAGAGTGGGTAAAAAAGCAAGGTCTACATCATACAGGAGCTGCACTATATGATATTATTGGACGGCACAGTGATGCAGCGTCTGTGTTGTCACTTCAAAGCAAGAGGTTCTGCGGTTAAATTATAGGCTGGGGTGCCTTCTATGTGGAGTCTGCATGCCCCCCCTGCATTCATGTGAGTTTCTTCTGGGTGCTCCTGTTTCCTCCCATGTTGCAAACACGTGTCAGGAACATTTCTCCCCGAGCCTCGGCTGAAATTTGGCTTTGTTACAAGTTGGACTTTCCTGGTAAAGAAATAAATAAATATCAGCAAAACTGAGTTAGTAATAGTAGTTAAACTTTCAGTTTTGGGCATGCATAATATTGGGGGTATAGATTGCTTACAGGGGTATGAGCCCTCTGCAAAACACCAAAACCTGAAGCAGCAATGAATGGAATGTTGACAAAGGAGGTGTTGATAAGCAAAGATGCTAGGCAAGGTTGACAGCTTTCTCTACTGTTGGCCATTTTTGTGACAGATATCTTTTTTTTTTTTTTTTTGCACAACTTTATTCAATGTGAGCAATCAAACAAAGTAAACAACACTGTTTCACCTGTAATAAATTATTCACATTCAGTACATAGGAAGTCACACTATTAATAATAATTACTCGAATTTAGATAACAGCTTAGATGCACAGAATTCAAAATAACCCAAGAATGATAGCAAGGAAGAGACCATTCAGTAACTACCAATTATAACTACTTAACTAATAACTGAACTACCTAAGGCATCACAGGATCTATGCTAACTGTTAACAAATATGCATCTAAAATATGAAAAAGGAAAGCCCAAGACAATTGGGTTAACTTTCACTAAACAAAACCTTTAAAAGACTATGCCAAAAGAAATAGCAGCCTCCTTCAATGGCTCTATGCTTATTCAGAAATGAAGGGCCAATTCCCATATAACGATCCTTGGTGGAGGATGAGGATGATAGTAGTGCATGGTCCAAAGAGGAGTAAAGGGTGGGGATATGACTGACCTACTTAGGAAGCAGGGTGAGACATTGAACGTCCCTATTGCTCACCCATCACTTGGATGAAACCACATGCAACTACTGGGGAGACACCTGGAGTAGGGCAGCGCAGTGGTACAGCGGTTAATGCTGTCACCTCACAGCAAGAGGTTCTCCGGTTTGATTCTCGGCTGGGGTGTCTTCTGTGTGGAGTTTGCATGTTCTCCCTGCATTCACATGGGTTTCCTCCAGGTACTCTGGTTTCCTCCCACATTCTAAAGACATGCTTCTGGAGCATTTCTCCCCAGGCCTCTGCTGAAAACAGGATCTGTGGAACCTAATCGGACTTTCCCGCTCAACAAATGTTAAATAAATAAATAAATAAACTAGACTCTGACCCTGGCTGAAAGTTAGCTAGCATGACTCGTAACTCACGTAGGTTCAGTACAGACCCTGGCAAAATCATTGGTATTAGTCTATAGGTAGACTGGTGTGGTTAGCAGAAACAGTGATGGATGTGGGTCACAAAAAGGGCTGTTCAGATGAAGTGGGGTAGAAAAAAGGACTCAATAACAAGGAAAATTAAAAAAAACACACACACATATATATATATATATATATATATATATATATATATATATATATATATATATATATAGAGAGAGAGAGGGGGCGGGGGGGGGAGAGAAAGAGAGATCAGAGTACTAGAAATTATCTAAACAGTGTAAGATTGGCAGCAAAAATACTGACATCAAAATATGTAAACTCAGAAATTTCTAAACCCAAAAACATCTTAACACAAAATATTGACACAATTCAAGTTATGCTAGATCCAAATTTAGGTTTGTTGGCAGTGCTGCTTTATCTAAATCTTTTAAAGAGTTTCAAGTTTTGTTGAGGTATTTGGACTACAAGGAGAGGTTATGGATTATTAGTCTGGGTGTCATTCATCCACCATGACTTAAGGAGATGTTGTAGTTTTATATTCGGCAGAAAACATAAGTGCTATGGTCCCATCTGAGTTGGGGATTGTTGGAACAAGGCTCAGGCTTGGGCTTTCTTATTGGTTGGATTGTTTCAAAACTGTTTTACTTAGCTGATATTGAACACAGAGTTTGTTGCGGTTTTTGCTCAGTTTACCAGAGCTGCTCAGAGTTTCGCCTCCTTAGCCAGAGATCTGAAATTAATCTGAATGCAATTCAAGGCATCCTATGAATTCTACTGAAAAATAAGTATTTTATAACCTTCTTTGCACTTTTAAACTGATTGCAACTGTTGTGCCACCTACTTTAAACTGTATTTATTGTTTGTGACTGTGTTTTCTGCACTGCCTATTTTCATTACTTGAACAATTTTTACCATAGGCTGGATACAGACTTGCAGAATCTAGACCATCTGCCATTTTCTGATCACAAAAGTCAGCCATCTTACATTAACATGGCACTCCTGCACCCTTCTGGCAGAAAAGTGTAGTCAAGGACCCATCTGAGTTGGGGATTGTTGGATCAAGGCTCAGTCTTGGGCTTTCCTGTTGGTTGGATTGTTTGAAAACCATTTTATTTAGCTGATATATAAACACACCATTAATGCATAGCTGTGCATTGAGCAACAGGGGTTAGCATTGTCTTGTATAGACACAAATGATTAAAAAGTCAAATTTTTCCTAGATAACTTCTAAGGAACCTCCTAAGCTTCCCTGCTTCTCACTGAGCAATGCAGTTGCACACTGCTGCACAGAAAGCAACCCAGCTGCACATTTTGAAGCACTGGTGCAAGTTTTTACCCCTAAACTTCCCCTAGATTAGCTGATTTTACTAGTTCTGCAACAGAACCTAGTCCATCTAAACCAACCACTACCACTTATTAAAGAATATACCTGGTATAATGAAAGGTCGGTTTCCCATTTCTCCAACCAGCCTGATTGCCATGGGCATCCTGAGGCAATGTAGCAATTGTTTCATGTATACAGACAACCTACTACTCCTAAAATATGCAAACACAATATGTGAGAGATGTATCTATATGAGTCTACTTTGTTTCCCCACTGTAGTGTGCTCCTAAAGTTAGTATATATAGTTAAGGGGTGTCTGGGGGGAACACACATTTGAGTACATATTGTCTTCTGGAGAGAGTTAGTCATTGCTGTTGCAACTATGCATGTCTATTGTTTAAAATGTATTGTTTTGAAGTTTTTCATAAAATACAAAATAAAACAAACAAGGTGGGGGGCTATGCCCCCAACACCCCCCAGTGTGGTGGGCTGTGCCCCCAACCCCCTTCTAACTATATATACTAACTCCAGGATTGCTCTACAGTGTGGAAAGGGCCATATACCTTTTACTTGCCTTACAGTACTCTACACAGTGACTATATACTAGCTTCAGTTCAGTGAAATGAAATTCAGTGAAATTCATTTTCAGTAATTTGTGTTTTCAGCGATGTGGTCAGGGTAAAATGAAATCCAGTGAAAGAGATTCAATGAAACAAAGTAGACCCATCTATACTATGAATCTGGAATCAGTGTTCTCTGTCTCACTTAACAACAAACCAAATACCAAACAGGTTGCCGGCGCCCACACTCCACCTCCCACACATATCAAGCACACAACAGAGAAACCCACATACGCAGAGTTACTTACTAGAAATATACTAAAGAGCAAAGACATCCCAAGCATAAACCTTCTGAACACAATATGGTTCCAGCAGCACCCAATACACATAATAACACATGCATCAGTGTCTCACCCAATAAGCCGCTAAGACAAAATATATCTAAACCAAATATCTTGATCATAGGTGACAACATATTGAGGCACACAGATGTCACCCTCACTAGGATGGACAAGGAGAAGGTTATGGTCAGTGCCTGTCTGGTTCCAGGATCTGCCAAATCATGCACATATTCAAGTCTCAACAAGTACTGTTATAACTCTGTCATAGTCCATGTTGGAGTGAATGACTTGAGACATACCTCACTGGACTATATTAAGAGAGACATGGTGGAGCTTTCAGATTATGTGTTCCGTGCAGGTATGTCCCTAGACCTAAGCAGCATTCTTCCCTCACCCAGGATGATGCCACAATACAAACAAAAAATGATTGACTTCAACAATTGACTTAGCTTCTGGTGCCAATTTGAGGGATCCAGTATCTGACAACCGAGAATAATATGGTCAAAACACCATGCTGCTTTGCCAGAGATGGTCTTCATCTGTCGTCTGTAGGCTTTAGGTTGTTGGCAAAGGTACATGCCTTTTTAGGCAATGTCAAAAGAACAAAATTCCTGATGTAAAAACATCCTCCAGAAACAAACTCGTGATTATGCTGCTTAATGCCAGGAGTCTGAATCAGAAAATGCACTCACTTGAAGCACGTCTCTCCTTGGAAGATGCTGATGTCTGCCCAGTCACAGAGACATGGTTCAAGGCCTCAGAGAGTACCCCAGCCATGCAGAACTACAATGCCTTCCACATGTTCAGACCACAAAATGAATGTGAAAAAAACAAGGAAGAAGGAGTACCCATCTTCATTAAAGACATACACCTCTAGACTGGTTAAACACTATGAATCCTTAGAGTTACTCCAAGTCCAACTAACTGTAGAAAAGACCCCACTCCATGTCATTGTTAGCTATAGGTCCCCCACCATGAACCATGAAAACCAAACAACCTACCTGAACCTACATGAGTCACTCTCAGTACAGCTAAGTACCTGAGTCATGGGTGACGTGAACTATCCTTCCATCGATTTGGTAACATATATGAGCACAAATGCACTTGCCCAAAGTTTTCTGGACTTTGTTAACACAAATGCTCTGAAACAGATAGTCAGCACACCCACAAAGGGCTTGAACATCCTTGACATAGTGAACACCAACATGGCAGATCACTGCACCACCCCATGTGTGGGGCCATCCCTAGTAAAGTCGGATCATAAATTATTCTTGTATGAAGTAGCAATTGTACCTGACCCACCGTCAGGACCAAAAAGGTTAAAAAATTTCTCCAAAGCAAACTCTAGCCTACTGAGTGATGGCATCAATTGTTTCAGACCCCCCCCTGCAAACACTGACAGCAATGACCCCTTTACTGACATATACACAAATGTCCTGTATAAACACCTATATAAATGTTTAGACATGGCCGTACCAAAACAGATCAAATCAATATTCTCACAAAAAATTAAGCCACCCCGGTAGACATCCAGCATAAATAGGTTATACAATAACAGAAAGAAACTGCTGTTATAAAACAAGAGGGAATGGTCCCAGCAAAGGAATAACTCCCATCAAAGCATAAACAAGCAGATTTGACATATTGTAAAGTCATCTAAAGCTAATTGTGAAACTAAATTAGCATCCATAGCTAACTTAAATCACAAAGCATTCTTTAGCTATGCCCAAAAATCTAAAAAGGAAAGGCCAGCTTTGTGCCAAACTAGCTGTGGATGGTACCACTTATACTGAATCTGAGGACATTGCCAACCTGCTAGCAGACAGGTTTGCTGAAAATTTCACCCCCGTCTCCACCAATCATAGCCCATAACATACCTGTCACCAGTCCACTGCCTAGTATCTCCAGAGATCTGGTCATAGAAGCACTCTCCAAGGCCAAAGACAGAGATCTGGTCATAGAAGCACTCTCCAAGGCCAAAGACACAGCCTCTATGGGACTGGACAACAGTTAGCAGACCTGCTGAACACGGTCTTCAATCTCAGTCTAAGCAATGGCTTTGTCCCAGCTAAGTGGAAAACAGCAACCATAATCCCCTTGCACAAAAGGGGTCCCTCAAATAACTCTGGGAGCTATAGACCCATAAGCCTAACCAGCCATATCTGCAAGACCATGGAGAGAATCATCATGAATCTTATCCACAAGGATATAAGTGACCTTCAATCTCTTGACCCTACCCAGTTTGGCTTTGTTAAGGGCATATTTTGTCTGCTAAACTGGTGGATAACTTTCAGAATGTCACAAAGGCCCTGGATGAAGGCAAAACAGCTCATGCTGCCTATCTCAACCTAGATAAGGCTTTTGACATGATCCCTTACTCAGGCATCATTGAGAACATCTGCCAGCTGGGGATTAACTCTTATGTCACTAGATGGTTTGCCAACTGGCTCACAAACAGAACCCATACAGTCAAAATTGGGGATGCCAACTCTACTAGCAGACCTGTCACCAGTGACATTCCACAGAGATTTGTGCTAGGCCCTCTAATGTTTGGTATCCATTTTTCAGAAGTCCAGGTGAAAATAGATGACCTGTGTATTACCAAGTTTTGCTGATGACAGCAAACTGTGTGTAATCATTGAATCCCCCAAAGATGTCTGCATACTACAAAATGGGATTACACAGACAAATGATTGGTGTCAAAGTCATGGACTTAAACTAAAGGCAAAAAATGAATTATCATCTCCTTAGGCAAAGAAGAAATCCTTGCTAATTACAACATAAAAAATATCCCCTAAGTTCAAACCCAGTGGTGACAGCTTTAGGAACACAAGTTGATAGCAGCCTTAATTTTGATTATCAGGTGTCCATAGTAGTAAGGAAGGCCTTCTACGTTGCATACATCATAAGCAACAGTATAGCATCCAAAGCTAAGGAGTTTATAACTTCCCTGTACTCGGTTCTCATCAGACAAATAATAGAGTACAATACTCCCTACTGGATGTGCCTCACCTGCATCAATTGGAGAGACCTCAGAGGTTTCTCACCAAGAAAATTCAGAGCCTAGAACACATGACCTACATGGACAGACTGAAGGCCCTAACACTTTACTCAGTACCGTATAGACTGCTTAGAGGTGACTTGTACATGACCAACAGAGCAGTCTCAGACCCTGTCTTGATGAACCTGCTACACATCTGCAAATTCAATGGGACAAGATTCACTCACTCTAGGGATCTTACCTTAGCCTGTGATATTAACAAGACATGCTGTAGAGACACACATATGTCTCTCAGAGGTTGTCGCTCTTCTGTAGCAAACCCTCAGTTCATGTAAAACAGAGCTCTTCAATGACCCTATTTAAGGGTATCCAGGACAATTGTATGGGAAACCATAAATTTACACTGGGAGTTTCACATATGTCCCTCTTAGACAGGGGCAGCTAGCGCTGATCTTAGATTCAAGTGCAAGCATAGATTATATATCCTGGTCCAGTAGGGAACAAGGGTATACCATGGCTAGGCTTGTAGAGGTCTTAGGGCCAATAGCCTAGTAACTTCCTATGCTCCTATGAATCTGTTCCTTTGCTTTCTTATATTGATCAAATGTGATTGTTTTGTTTTGTATTGACCAATCATGTTCATCTATTATCATCATGTGAATGTTTAGTACTCTATATTGCATGATCTGGGAACATTTAAGTTTTTGTACTGAGGAAGCTGTTTGGCAAAACCTGGATTACCACGGTGGATAGGAGTACTTAAGTATTTATTGAAGAATTATTCTAGTAGTGCTGATGAGTTTGTTCACTTTGTCTTTGGCGACCATGCACTGTAAGCAACTAGCACTGTGTTTTTGATTTTATATACATATAGATAGATGAAACAAGTTTGAGATGTAGATCATTTCAACTGCATTAATTCTACCAACAATGGCCAGGTGCAGCTTCCGCCATGGATTAGCCTGAAAAATAGTTGGTTGGGAGGTTGGCATAATGGTTAAGGTGTTTATCTTACAAACACAAGGTACAGGGTTTGATTCTCAGATGCGGTAACTGGCTAGCCTTAAAATGGTCCACAGAGGCAGTTAGTCTAGCACTATTCTATGAACCATAGTGAATTCAGGTTTTAATATCCATCAATGAGGTCATCACAGTGTAGATTATAATCCCCATGTACTTAGGAAGAAGAGATACATTGTACAGTGCTGTATCCACTCATAGTTTTAATAACTTGTACAACTTGGTTGAGTCTTACCCTTGAAATTTAGCCTACCTACAAGCATCATACACCTGAGAAACACCACTGTCTAGCTGAATGATTTCACTTTCTTGCTTACCCAAGAGAGGTGCTGGTGACAGAGCATAAGTCCTTTATTTCTAACTTAAAGCACACTCACCAAACAGCAGTCAGAATAGAGCCCAAAGTGTGATTCCAAGCAAACTGCTTTAGTCTCTTATAGAAAAATACTATTAACTGAGAATCTTGTAAAATGAGTGGATACAAGATCTGCTTTTCTCATATGGTATGTAGGTTTACAACTAAGGATACAGTTATGTCATTAAACATTGTACATAAATGCATTTTCAGAGATTTAGTCTTGTCTGTCTTCCCACCAGCTAAAAGTCTATTCTGCAGTGAAGCAAACAACTTGATGAGAAGTTTATAAAGTCAGCCTGTATTCCCTATATCATCCTCCAATTAGCACAGAGCTCCATCATTATCGTCTAATTTTCTTTTGCCTTGACCCGAGCCTTGTTTGGTGATTTTAGCCAGAGATATGGAGTGCATCTGAACTGAAATCCAAGGCATCCATCGCAAACAACTAAAAAAGTATATTTAAAGGCTGTATTGTACTTTGTTAACTGTATTTATTTGAATTGTTTGCTGACTGTGTCTCTATTTTTATTCTGCACTTTGAAATTCTGTGGTACTGCCTTAAATAGCATAGACTAGATTTATACTTGCTGAATCTAGGCTGTTTAGTATAACTGTGCTCTTAAACCAGCCATCTTGCATTAAGAAGGCCTCCCTGCACCCTTGTGGAAGAAGTGTGTTCCATTTGAGTTGGTGATTGCTGGAGAAAAGCTCAGTTTGGGGTTTCCCCATTGGCAGTTTGTCTTAAAACTGTTGATTTGTTGACTCCAAACTGTTGAATTTTGCCTGTATTTAAGCCTTGCATTTGTGTGTAGCTGCTCATTACACAATGGGAGTTAGTGCTGCCTGTACAGATGCAAACTCCTGGAAACTTAGGTTTTCCATAGACGTCTGTCAGTAAAACCCTTCCAAGACCATGTTGCTGTGCAAGCAACTCATCTGCACACTGAACAGTATTGCCCCAGCTCTTCACCCTTAACTGTCAAATAATAAGCCCCTCTGTTATTCCTACATCATAAACTGATCGAATTTACCCACTCCTCAACAGTACTATGGTATACACTTGACATTGTAGATGGTCACTTTCCCACCATTTCTCCAGCAAACCTGATTGACTTGGGCATCCTGAGGCAATGTAGTAATTGCCTCATGTATACTGACAACTACTTAGCCCTGAATCAAACAAATACAGTATGTGAGAGATGTAATTACACTATCAATTTGGAAACAATCCTCTCACATAACAAACAACAAGACATCAAATAGGTTATCAGCTCATGCACTTCACTTCTCACACAAGTTCAGGACAAAACACATAAAGCCACATACTTGGAGGTACTCACTAGAAGTCTAGATCAGAGAAGATCAGAGACCTTCCAAGTCTTTCCTTTTTTCTTTCTAAATTTTCCTTTGGAAAAAACAGAGTACCCGCAAACTACAACATAGGAGGTAATCCCCTGAAATCTGAAGAAGAAATAAGGGATCTAGGGTCCCAAGTAGATAGTCAGCTTTCCTTTGATAACCATGTTGCCAAAGTGGTTAGAAAATCCTTCTATGTGAACCATCTGATCAAGAAAGGGATCGCATCAAGATCTAAGGATGTAATGGTGCCCCTCTACTCTTCTCTCATCAGACCCATTATTGAGTACAATGCACCAATTGGAATGTACCTGGCTAGACATCTCCAGCAGCTGGAGAGACCACAAAGGTACCTAACCAAGAGGATTACTGGCCTCAAACAGTTGCCCTATGCAGCATGATTGAAAAAGCTAAGACTGTTCTCTGTTGCATACCGCTTTCTCTGAGGTGATCTCTGTCTAACGCACAGAGCCATGTCCAACCCAGAATTGTTGAACATACTCCATCTTAGCAAAACCAAATCTACTTGAGCTACACGCTCTAGGGATATAAACCTCAACACAACAATGAATAGAACATGCTGGAGGGATAGATTCCCTTCGCAGAGACTTCCCTTACTATGGAACAGGGTCCCAATCTACATAAGACAGAGCCCCTCACTATCACTCTTCAAGAGGAACCTTGATGAGTGGATGGGTAACAGAAAGTTCACACTGGGGATCACACCAACAGCACTACTAGATAGGGGCCAAGGGTACTAGCTGCTAGTACAAGGGTCTAGGGAACTACTAAATGGGTGGTGAATACTGCACAATGTGGCTGGGCTAATATATGCCTTTGGACAGATAGCCCAGTACCAACATATGAACCTATGAACCTATAAGTGTAATTTATCTGCACACACCTCAGCATGTATAGAAACCACTGCACATAACCACACACATATCAGTGTCTCACCAAATAAGCTCCTAAGGCAAAACACATCAAAATCTAATGTCTTGGTCATAGGAGACCCCATAGTGAGACACACAGATGTCCCCCTCAACAGGCTGGACAAGGAGAAGGTCACGGCATACCTCTCAACTGTACAGATTTTCACAGAATGTCCAGATTTTTGCCTAATCTTTTTAGCCTCTTTCTTGTAAAATTGTGGTTTTTCTGGAAAATCTTTGGCAAATCATTCACAGGATCATAGGATCATAGTAGATTACTAGGCTATCAACCCAGAGGTCATTTTAAGCCTAGCCATTTCATCCCAATGTAATACCATAAAAATGCTAATCAGTACCCAAGATTGCATTTAGTGAAGACTGCAAAATGCTCATGTCCGGGAGGGTTGTGGGCTCTATCCCCAGTAAGAATTTACAGTGCCCCATCCACTCGTCCAGGTTCCTCTTAAACAGTGTCATAGAGGTGATCTGTTTCACATCAACTGGTAGCCTATTCCAAAGACAAAGCAGTCACTGGGAGATGCATCTGTCCCACCAGCATTTCCTATTTAAGTCACAGGTCATATTTAGGTCTCTGGAACGTGTAGCCCTAGTCCTGTTTGATTTATGGATATGCAATAAGTTCATTAAGTTTGGGTTTTGGTTTGCTGTGTAAGCCAGTCATAAGTCTCCCCTAAGAAGTCTATATGATATAGAGTATAGTGACAAGGACTTTAGTCGGTCTGTTTAAGGCACATGCTGGAGTCCCTTGATCTTCTTTGTTAGGAACTCTGAAGTCTCTCTGATTGCTGCAGGTGCTTAGTATGGTATATGCCAAATGGGATGTTATACTCAATAATTGTCCAGATAAGTGCTGAGTATGGGGGGGGGGGTTATAACTTCTTTTGCTCTCAAGGTGATGCCTTTACTAATCAAGGGTGCTACATAGAAAGGTTTCCTTACAACAGTACACACATGGTGGTTAAAGTTAAGTCACAGTCAGCTTGTGATCCCAGGTCCCTTACCACTTAATGGGTACTTAGGATATCGTTGTTGATTTGATAGTGTGAGGGGACATTGTTTCTGCTGAAGGGAATGATCAGTTTGAGACTGTGACTAAGACACCAGTCATTGGTCTGTGTAAGACCCCCCCCCCCAAAGTATACTGATATCATTTGGGGATTCAGTGATTGCACCTAGTTTGCAGTCATCTGAAAACTTGGTCTGCCATAACTCTCTCATTTTGACCTGAACTTCTGAGAAGTATATACCGAACAGTAGAGGGCCCAGCACTGACCCCTGTGGCACTCCCACTGGTAACAGTTCTGCTGGTTGATGTGGAGTCCCCCACTTTGATAGTGTGATTGAAGGCTGAAGTCAAAAAATAATGACAGACATTTGAGTTTTAAACTTTATACCCTTCAGAAAATTTGTGCTAATGCAAAGCTTATTATTCTATGAATTTTCTAAGTTTCTAAGAGCAATATTTAAAAAGTATCCCTATTTTTGGGTCTTTGTCCCACCCCCATTATTTATGGCTTTGTCCAGATATCTTGCTCTAAGAAGTTGAGAGGTACGGGTCACTGTCAGCTGCCTATTGGGTCCCAGGATCTGTCAAATCATGCATGCACTCAGGTGACTCAGCAAATAGTACCGTTATGACTCTGTCATAGCCCATGTTGGGATGAATGACTTGAGACACACCTCCCTGGACTATATGAAGAGAGACATGACTGAACTCTCAGATTATGTGTGCCAGGCTGATATGAGATACTAGGTAGAGAACTGCTATCTAGTATGCTTTGGTGTATGGCTGGTTGGGATGGGGGGGGTGAAGTTTGCACAAAATCTGTCAGCTATCAGGTTGGCAATTTCCTTCGGTACAGTGTGATCTAGCCAACCTGGTAGCAGACAGATTTGGTGCAAACTTCACCCCCCCTATCCCAACCAGCCCTAAGTAGCATTGTACCTTCACCCAGGATTATGCCAAAATATAAACAAAAAATTATTGACTTCAATGATTAGCTTAGATTCTGGTGTTATTCCAGGGGGATCCAGTATTTGTCAGACTAAGAAGACATGGTCGACATGCTACACTGCTTTGACAGAGATGGTCTGCACCTGTCTCCCCTATGCTATCAGATATTGGCTTCCCCCATAGTACCTTTTTTTAGACAATGACAAAACTACAAAATTTCCACCATGGCAAAATTCATTCAAGACATACTCAAGGTTTTGCTGCTTAAGGCTAGCGGTCTAAATATGAAACTGCACTCCCTAGAAGCACTCCTCATCTTGGAAGATGCTGATGTCTGTGAAGCCCCTGTAACATTGTTCAAGGCCACAGAAAGCACCCCAGCTGTGCAAGGCTACAATGCCTTCCACACATTTGTATCTCAGAATTTGCATGAAAGAACCAAAGGTGGAGGTATATCCATCTTCATTAAAGCCAAATACACCTCGAGACTGGTCAAACAGTACAACTCTCTTGAACAACTCCATGCCCGGTTAACTACAATCAAAACACCTTACCACATCATTGCCAGTTGTAGAGCTCCCTCCATTAACCAAAAAAAGCACAATGCCTGCTTGGACTTACTGGAGTCACTTACCATGTAGCCGAACACCTTCATCATGGGATATTTAAATTATCCCTCCCTCATAGCTCTTAACTGTCCAGATTTTTGCAAAATGTCCAAATATTTGACTCATATTTTTGGTCCGTTTCTCATAAAATTGTTCTTTTCTGGCAAGTCATTGGCAAATCAATGAAGACTGAAGTCAGAAAGTAATGGCAGATGGTTTTCCAAAATGGTGGACAGCCTGTAAGCACACTGACAGTGCAGCTCCTGCATTCCTATACTATAATCTGACTTTAAACCAGCGCATCGCTAGGGAAAAGTATACCAAACATCAATGGATTAAAGCAGAGATACAAGTACTTACTTGTTTCATCTTTATTTTTCAAAGATTCTCTCATTCTGAAGGAAAAATAATTACTTGTTGGAAACAAAGCCCTGAACCATATGGTGTGGATTCTTCAAGACCAACATGCCTAATAAGAGGGAAGTAAGAAGAAAAACAATTTTAATAACAAGACTTAGCATTTAAAATTCTGCACTACTACTAGGAATCTAACTATACAAGATTAATGGAGAATCAGCCAGATCAGATGGAAACTGTAATCACAAAAACCAAACTGTCTGCAATTACTACTTTTGAGAAAGAAACCACTTCTAAAAGGCAAAAAATTAACAAGCAACAACAAGTAGCTGGTAAAATGTGTGAAATATTAAAACAGGAACAACCTTTAACACTGTAGGATCTGAAAACTGCTTTACAACCTTTACAAACAGAAGTAAAGGGTTTCTTTCATAAGCTAACTACATTTGACTGTACTCTGGACCAAATTGTGCTCAGGCTAGAACAAAATGAAACTAAAGTTATGGACAATGAGCTAAAAATAAATGAACTGCAACAAAATGCACAAACCAACGACACCATAATTAAAGAATTACAACAAAAAATGCTAGACTTGTAAGCTAGAAGCCAGAGAAATACTTTTATCATAAGAGGCATTCCAGAGAGCTTTGATAATCCACAACTTATTCCAATAATAAAATAAATACTATGCTCTCTTCTGCCTAATAAAGATCTCCTGGATGAGATAGTGATTGAAAGAGCCCACAGAGCTATAAAGCATACACAAACAAGTGATCTTCCAAGACAAATCTACATCAGACTGCTTAATTCAGCACATGTTCAACAGATACTTTTAGCTTATAAAGTTAAAAAGAATGTTACATGGAAATCACATAAAATTATGATTGCTCAAGATCTTCCTTTAGAAATTAAACAAAATCGACAGAAACTCAGGCAAAATCCACCTTTCTGAGGCTCTTCAAAGTAAATCCTGTCTAAGACAACTCTTTTCATATCTTTTGATCCAAAAACACCATTTGGAAGGCTAAACAAGTGCTACAGCTCCAAAGAACTACAGGACAGAAGAATATATCACTATTATGGGAAACTTCAAGCAAATTGATGTGGGATGTGATCTAAATAACTCTGCTTACCTGCCTGCAAAGAAAACATTTTTGCTACACTGTAATACTTAAGGTACTGTCTTTTAATAACTGCCTTCTACATTTAAAAGGTGGAAAGCTACCTAACACTGACTGCATAGAGAAATTACTTTAAAGTGCATTTACAGCTTACAAAAAGGAGTGTTAAACTACATTTAAATAATGGGATATAACCTTTGATATAATAGTTTAAGTAGTGTAAATACTAGACATTAGTAGTTTCAGTTAAAATGTATAATCATTATTCTACTGGCATAATCATTGAGTTGCTTTCAAGTGTGTCTATGAGCAAGGTACAAAAACATTTCTCTCTTTTTTTTTTTCTCCCTGTTTGTCCAGTAGATGGCACTGATTAATTAATAATATATGAGTTCACAACGATGTGCTTGTATGGCTTTTGCCAGTGCAGTGTTAAATGAAGTTTCCAATACATTTAAAAAAAAACAAAGTTAGTTTTTGTTAGCAAAAATAATGCAAATGTTGTTGAATTTTAAAGTGCTGCCTTCTTTAAATGTTTAAAATGTATAATCATTATTATAATCATTATTCGACCGGCATAACCATTGAGTTACTTTTAAATGTGTCTATGAACAATGTACAAAAACATTTCACTTTTTTTTCTCTCTGTTTGTCCAGTAGATGGCACTGGTTAATTATTAATATATGAGTTCACAATGATGTGCTTATATGGCTTTTGCCAGTGCAGTATTAAATGAAGTTTCCAATGCATTTTAAAGAACCACAGTTAGTTGCTGTTAGCAAGAATAAGGCAAATGTTGCTGAATTTTAAAGTGCTGCCTTCTTTAAATGTTTATAATGTATAATCATTATTCTACTGGCATAACCATTGAGTTGCTTTTAAATGTGTCTATGAGCAAGGTACAAAAAGATTTTTCTCATTTTTTTCCCCTGTTTGTCCAGTAGATGGCACTGGTTAATTAATAATATATGAGTTTACAATGATGTGCTTGTATGGCTTTTGCCAGTGCAGTGTTAAACAAAGTTTCCAATACATTTTAATGAACCACAGTTAGTTGCTGTTAGCAAGAATAATGCAAATGTTGAATTTTAAAGTGCTGCCTTCTTTAAATGTTCATGAATTGTACTTGTTTTTTGAAAATATTGTTTTGTAAACTCTTTAATAACTCTTGAAATGTTAAGAATTATAATATGTTGCTGTTACTACAAAACTTTTTATAAAAGCTACTTTTCTCTTTCTCTATATATAATATCTAAGGGTACAATTAACATAATAGTTTAAGAAGTATGAAAATGAATATGCAGTACATAAATAACAAAAGGAGCAGGATGGGCACAGTCTGCTAGCTGATGACTGTTCGCATTTTGAACAGTATGGGTATTACTGACATCCCTCTGATAAATATTTACTCTTTGTTGCTAAAAATAATAGTCTCTTTTAGTTTCTAAACTCATGCACATTTACTAATACAGAGGGATGGGTGGTTAGGCACCTATTTAGAGTTTAGTAATATAGACGTCACAACATTTATTCTTAAGATAAATACACCAACAGACAAAATTTATAACTGTATTTTTGAGTATCAACTAATGAGAAACTTCAACAATATTAATATAAAATGATAACCTAGACTCCTGGAATGTTAAAGGGATGGTAGATAAAAAGAAAAGAAATTTAATCATGCACCTAACTTTCTTGCAAGAAACTCACTTAGATGACCAACTTTAGGTTAGGGAAAGGAAAAGAAAATGGGTTAAAACAATAGTTGCTGCAAAATATAGTTCTTTGTCCAGAGGAGTGGCCATTATAGTAAATAAATCCTTCCAAGGAGAGATTACTTCCTATGAAGCTGACTCAAAGGAAAGATGGGTATTATTTACTACTGAATATCACACTTTGAACAAACCATTACTCTTTCTTAATATATATATATAGCCCCTGCTCAAATCAACAGCTCTTCATTTATGAAATCTTTAATATATTAGCCAAATACCCAAATCATCTGTTTATTGTAGGTGGGGACTGGAATGCTTTACTAAATCTAGATAAGTATAGATCGCATAATAAAAACAGACAGTCACAATCTACCACTACAACACTTGAAGAATTACAAAATACATTTGAACTAGTTGACCCTTATGTTAAATTTCAATATGATAAAACAATATCAAGATTCACTTTCTTTTCAGCCATTCATAAAACTTGGTCCAGGATAGATGTTTTTCTAATTTCCCTTGCGTTCCTTTCTAACAAATTAAATTATGCTGTATCTCCTAGAACTCTTTCATATCATTCCAAAATTAGACTTTTAATAAACTTTCAAGCCCATAAACAAAATATTTCCTATCTCAATACCTGGACGTTAAATCCTAAAATTATACAAAACCAAGAAACAATACAAGAAATTCAGAATGTCCTAGCCCAACTCCAAAATTATTTTATATCCACTCAAATTCCATATGACATACAATGGGTGGCTACCAAGGTGGTCATCAGGAGTATTATTATTCAAAGATCTGCATGGCTCAAAAAAATATATAACAATCTTAAGAATGAACTAGAGTATCAGACAAACACTGCTGAACTAGAACTTAAGGAAAAATATTCTAAAGAACTTGAGGAAAAAAATAATTGATTGGCAAAAACAATTACACAAACACTATTTAGAAAATATCTCCTTCTTAGAATTAAGGTCAATATATCAATATTCAGAATAGGCTCAAACACCATCAAAATTCCTAGCTAGACTAATTAACATAAAAAGTGGATCTCCTAGGATCAAAGAAATAAAATATGAAGGACAGGTGAAATATAAAGACCAAGATATAGTGGATGCTTTTGAAGATATTTAAAAGAAATTATACAATATACCCTTATCACCATCTACAGACAGATTTGAGGATTTTATACATAATATACACTTTCCACAAATTACAGAAGATCAAAGGAAACTCTTAAAATCACCATTACAATTAAAAGAGATAAAAGCTGCAATAAACTAACTACAACTAGGTAAATTCCCTGGGCCTGATGGATACACATCTGATTTTTATAAGTTATTCATGGAACCTATCTCCAAAGTGTTATTAAAAGTTTTCAACTATATAATACAATATGGTATAACAGACAAATACTTAAATAACTCCAAGACAGTGTTGATTCCTAAACCGCATTCTGACCCAACAGATCTAGCAAATTATAGACCAATAGCCCTCATAAACACTGATCTTAAGATATTAGCCCATGTTATAGCAAATAGACTTAAGAATATACTCCCTTCTATTATTTCCCAAAAACAAATGGGCTTTATGACAAATAGACAAACAAGTGACAACACCCTCCTTTTAGATACCATTGTAAGACTACTTAATAGTGATAAATGCCCCAGGTATGCCCTTACAGTAGATGCAACCAAAGCTTTTGATAGAGTAAACTTACACTTTCCCTTTAATATACTGCCTTTATATGGTTTTCCTCAAGAATTCATTAAAATGATCCAGGTTGTATAGCAGAAAGCTTCTACCACTATACAGGTAAACAAACTTATAACTAACCCTATACTCTTATCCAATGGTACAAGACAAGGATGTCCTCTTTCGCCATACCTATTTAATCTTTATCTAGAACTCCTCCTTCTGTTTATTTTACAAAAAACTTTCATCATATTCCCAGAATCCACAATACAAATCTTATATACTCAGCCTTTGCCAATGACTTAAATATATACTTCCAACTCCCCACTACTGACCTCCCAAAAATACTTAAAGCTATTGATGAGTTCTAGTTAGTTTCAAACTATAACTTAAATTTAAACAAGTCACACATATTACCCCTCAATCCTATAGGTCATAAAGAATTGTACTTTCCCATGAATGAGATCAAAATAAACTATCAGATAAAATATCTAGGAATACTATTTACTTCGAACTTCAAAGATATTATAAGCAATAACCTACTAAGTACATGGACTAGTATTCAAAACAATATTGATAGATGAAAGAACATCAATATGTCTCTACTGTCAAAAGCTAGTGTTGTCAAGATGAATTTTCTACCAAGAATACTCTTTCAATTAAATGCTACTTTTTCAAATATTCCCTAAAACCTTCTTCCTTGCCATGGAAAAAGCTATATCAAGATTCTTATGGTATCCCAAATCTACCAGAAGTAAATATGGAAAACATGTACTCGCCAAAGATAAGGGGAGATTGGGGTTGCCTGATTTTAAGCTTTACTATAGTATAATTACTGTCTACAGACTAATACAAATAATAAACTATGACTCATATATAAATACTTGGGCACCCCAGTGGACAAAAATCTGGTATGAACAGTTGAAATCCCTTGGCTATAAATATCAAATCCCTACCATTCTTGAATTTAAACCAGGCTAGCATATACACGAAGCATCTACATCCACTAATTAAAAACATGATTCTTACAACACAGAAATTATTTAAATCATTGCAATTAGGTGACGTTTTTGCCCTTATACAACCATTACACCTAAATCCTAATATACTAATAAATAATAAACCTGTAAATCTAACAAACTACCCCTGATAAAAGACTACACAATATGGGATATATACCAATGGAAAGACTCTAACACAGGGGAAATGAGACTTGAACTCAAACTTCCTAAGAAATATAGTATTATCCTTAACCAACTTCACCATCTTATAAATGCTAAATTCTCACAAATACACACTGACTTACAGAACATACATTTAGTTAAATTAATACTTGAAAATCTTGTGATTAAAGGGAAAACAATTAATAGGACTTATAAAATTGTAATGAGTGCAAAACATCAGAATTCTTTATTATTTTCAAACTATTGGCAAATGAAAAATCAATCACTGACTGAAGAAAATAAGAAACTAGCCATTGAAAATACAATCAAATTCATTCCTTTCAAGAAGCTGTTATATACACAAATTATGGTGGATAACAATCTATATTATACCTTATCTAAATTAAATAAATTAAATCCTAACTTTTCGCCTATATGTCCCCAATGTCCGGATCAAACAGCTGATATTTTACATGTTATGTGGAACTGTACTAAGATACACAACTTATGGTGTTCCTTGAGTGTAAGATTAGAGAAGATGGGATATAAAAAATCAACCCTTAAATGGGAGACAGCTATATTGCACATTAACATCAATCAACTTCCAAAAATATTAAAACATGTTTTTATTATGATGTGTGCCGTTATTAAATTCTTTAATACAAAGAATTGGAATGTCATGTCACCAATTACATGGGAAAATTTTAGCAATCTTGCTATCAAATATATCTCATCTCACAAATTAGTTTATTCAAAAACAAAAAACAAATGCTATTACCAAAAATATTGGGGTTACTTATTAGATATAATTCTTGACAAATAAAATTCGCCCACAAATTGACATGAAAAGCTAACCTTTTAATAAGAAATGAATGTAGTATAATCAGTTTTCTTGCATCTTCCCCCTTCTCTTAGTATATGTATATCTAGATATTTTCCCTAACCATAAAATACATGGTTGAATTTCAATATTTACTTTCTATATAGACTATCCCCATTCCACTATCCCTTATGAGACCAAATGAACATAAGAATTCTCATACTCTACTTGATGATGTAGTGACTTCTAGTGTATATATTGTGTATATATATATATATATATATATATATATATATATATATATATATATATACATATATATATATATGTATAATTTTCTCGAAATGAGATTGTTGTCTGTTTTCTTTAGATATGTATTTGTATTGTTTATTTGTGTTTTTGAGTTATTGTATTATTATTTGAAAAAAAAGAAAATTGAAATAGAGATTTTGGGAAAAAAAAGAAAGTAATGACAGATGTGATTTTTCAGACGTCATATCTTTCAGAAAATTCTTACTAATGCAAAACATGTTATTCTATCAACTTTCTAAGTTTGTAAGGGAATATTTTAAAATTGTCCCTATTTTTGGGCCTTTGTAGCCCCATTATTTGTGGCTTTGTCCAGGTTTTTTGCTCTAAGAGGTTGAGAAATATGCCCTCCATCAATTGGGTAATATACATGAGCTCAGACATGCTCGCCCAGATGTTCCTGGACATTGTCAGTGCAAATGATCTGGAACAGATAATCTGCACACTCACAAGGGGGTCTAATGTCCTTAACATAGTACTCACCAACATGGGTGGTCACTGCACTGCCCCCTGTGTGATACCATCCCTGGTAAACTCAGGCCATAAATTAGTCTCATTCAAATTAACTATAGAACCCCACACCCCCAAAAGAACAAACGCACTAAGGAACTTCTCCAAAGCAAACTACAGCCTAAAAGTGATGGTATAAAAATGTTTTATACCCCCTGCAATCACAATTGATAAAGAGTCCTATGCAGTGATGTACACAAATCCTCTGTATAATCAACTTAGCAAGTATATAGACTCCGCTGTCCCTGACCAGATTAAAACTAGGCCCTTCCAATAAAACAAGCCACCTTGATGAACATCTAGTATAAAAAGATTGTGTAACAAACGGAAGAAAACAATGTTCAAGAACAACAGGTGATTGCCTCTTCAGAGGAAGAATTCCCTCCATGGATAGAACAAGCAAATCAGAAGTCTTGTAAAGTCCTGTAAAGCTAATTATGAAGCTAAAATAGCATCTGTAGCTAAGCACAACCATAAGGCATTCTTTAACTACATCCAAAATCTAAAAGGGAATGTCCAACTATGTGCTGAATTGGTAGTAGATGGTACCACTCACACTCTTCCGAAGGAAATTGCCAACCTGCTAGCTGACAGCTTTGATGCAAACTTCATCCCCCTATCCCAACCAGCCATACACCAAAGCATACTAGATACCCGTTCTCTACCTAGTATCTCATATCTGTGCTCTCCAGTGCCAAAAACATGGCCTCAGTGGGATCAGATAACATTCCAGGTTTCTTACTTAGCAATCTAAAACAGGACCTAGCTGACCCACTTGCAATTTTCTTTAACCATAGCTTGAGAACTGACTTTGTACCAGCAGAATGGAGAACAGCAACAGTAATCCCCTTGCATAAAGGGGGGTTATCAACCAACCCTAGGAACTATAGACCCATAAGTCTAACCAGCCTCAGTTTCATGGCCATGGAAAGGATCATCATGGACATTATCAACAAGGACACAGGTGACCTTCAAACTCTAGACCCAACCCACTCTGGCTTTTTTAAGGGTAGATTTTTGAGAAAGTCATCAAAGTCCTGGATGAAGGTAAGACAGAGCATACCGCCTATCTGGACCTAGCCAAAGCTTTAGACACAATCCCCTACTCAAGTATCATTGACAAACTCCCCCACCTAGGTGTTAACCCTTACATCACTAGATGGGTAGCTAATTGGTTCACTAACAGAGCACATACTGTAAAAGTTGGTGACTCCACCTCTACCAGTAGACCCATCACCAGTGGTGTTTCACTTGAATCTGTACTGAGCCCTTTAGTATTTGGAATGTATTCCTTGGAAATACATGCTAAAGTAGACCGCCTTTGGCTTACTATGTTCGCTGATGATTGTAAACTAGGAGCAGTCATTGAGTACCCCAACAATGTTGACATATTACTGTACAGGAGGATATAAAACAAACAAATGACTGGTGCCAAAGTCACTGTCTAAACCTAAACACAAAAAATGTGCACTATTATCCCATTTGGCAAAGTGGAATTCTCCATTAATTACAATATTGACAGCACCCCTCTAAGTTCAGTCCCATTGGTGCAAGATCTGGGAACACAGGTAGACAGCAATCTAAACTTTGACCACCAGGTTACAACAGTGGTAAGGAAAGCCTTTTACATAGTGCATCTCATAAGTAAAGGCTTTGCTTCCAGGTCTAAGGATGTTATAAACCCACTTTACTTTACCCTAATCAGACCATTAATAGAGTACAATGCTACCTTATGCATGTATCATTCCAGACACCTGCAGCAACTGGAGAGACTACAGCGGTTTCTCACTAAGAAGATACAGGACCTCCAAACCATGACCTACATGGATAGGCTAATAGCCTTGTCACTGCACTCATTATCATATTGGCTACTGAAAGGAGAGTTGTGCCTGGTCTACAGGTCAGTGTCTGACCCCAATCTGATGTAAATTCTGCAGATCTGCAAATCAAATGGGACACTAAGAGAACATGCTGAAGAGAGATATGTCTCCCATAGATGGCTGTTGCTCTGGAGTAAACTTCCAGTTCACATGAAGCAGAGCTCCTCAATAATGGTATTCAAGCACAACCTGGACAAATGGACGGGTGACTGCAAATTCACCACAGTGGTGGCACCCATGTCCCTCACAGACAGAGATAGTTGGTGCTGATCTGCAAAGTATGTCCATATAGCCCCAAGGATGATTGGGGCAACCCCAAATTAACACAACTAGGCTTATAAAGGCTCTAGGGCCGCTAGACTAGTAACCTCCTATGAAGCTAACAAATGCCACACTCCTTCCTGCTTCCAAACCTAAAACACACTTCCCACTCCCTAAATTTAAAACTCCCCAATCGCTCTCCTTCCTGCTCCATAAACTTAAATCTCCCTACTTAATCACTTCCTAAAACCCCAGCTTGCACTCCCATCCCCATGGCCACTGCAGTAACCTCACCTAAACTCAAACACTGGGTTTAGGTGAGGTGCAGCAGCTTCATTCTCTCCCCACAACTGCTGCTCCTTACTTGAACACAGTATTCAAGTTCAGTCATGTTTGAATGGCTGTGCAGGCTGCAACGCACCCAAGTACATGATTGTGAGGAAGTGCAATTCAAGCTGTTGGGGCTTGGGTGGCTGGAGTCAATTCTTCTATTGCTGAGAAATTAACACTCAAAATACTGAGTGCAACAATGTAGTACTTGAATAAACGTCATTGAACAAAAGAATAGATTCCCAAATGTGAATAAACTTTAGTGCACAAAATTAAAAGGTTCCTAGATTTTCTACTGTGTTAGCACTAAGTGTGATGCATTCTTCTCCTGATTAATATTAACAAAGAGCTAGATTTGATAAATCCTACATGACTTGCTAAAACTGTGTGCACGTCACGGCATGCTGATTTGTATTTAGTAAGCGCCTTTACACTGTGCTTAGAGTTGTCGGTAAACATAGTGGCATGCTAATTACATCATAAGCAGCTGAATTGTATGCTAATCAACCAATCCAAGATGGAATGGCTATTCAACAAGCTAAAAAGTAATCTTGCACACTTAGTGCAGGTTTTGGCCTCGAGTTACAAAACCTATTGGAATACAGCCATGGTAACTACTCTACATGGAAAGAATATTAGGGACTACAGCTGCTCTTCTGCATGTGTATGTTAAACATGCCCAAATCTATGCTGCTGCTGCTGCTGATCGACCTCAGCCAAGAGGGAGAGGGTGTTTAAACCCCATTTAACTTTTCATGGTCTACATGGGGTAGAAATAGTAGAGGGTGGATAGAGACACACTACAGGAAATCTGCAGTCTTTGTCATCCTCAACTGAGAGCAAGGGTAAACCAAGGGGAAGCAATGCCTGTGGAGACCAAGATATATGTAGAACTTAAACTACTAGGTAGAGGAACTTTCCCGACATCAACAGGGGACATGCAAGGGGTGTCACAGGCATCAGCATCCAGGAACCTGCATCAACTCATGAATGCTATGTTACAGCATGCCTGTGAATACATACATTTTCCCCATATCCTTGAGGATAGAGCTACAAATATGCAGGATTTCTATCCCATAGCACACTTCCCTGGAGTTCTGGGTACCATAGACTGTATGCATATTGAGATCAAAGCACCACCTGGGGAACAGGAAAGGTCAACATAAACAGAAAAGGGTTCCACGCCATTAGCTACTAGATCATATTTAACACTACGGGAATCATCCTGAATGGGTATGTTGGCAACCACAGCAGTTACCATGACTCCAATATCTTTTTAGTGGGGATATCCCACAAAGTCATTTATTAGATGATGCAGGGTATGCACTCGAAACATGGTTGATGACTCCCATCAGAAATGCACACACATCCACTGAAGAACACTATAATGAGACACACAGTCAAACAAGAAATATAACAGACCATGTATTTGGGCTGCTAAAGTCATGGATCCAGTGCCTAGATATATCCCAGGAAGCCATGCAGTATGATCTCAGTACTTGTGCTGAAATTTTCACTGTTTGTGCTATCCTTCACAATATTATCCTGAGAAGTGTTGTCTGACACTATGAAAGTCAGACTTGTGCTGTGGCAGTTATGTCAAGTACTGTGCTCTGTAGATAGCTAGGTAGGGGTTCTAGTCTCACTGCAGTCAGATGGTATGTTTGTGTTTGTGTGTGTGTGTGTGTGTGTGTGTGTGTGTGTGTGTGTGTGTGTGTGTGTGTGTGTGTGTTTGTGTTCAGTTAGTTCACATTTTGGAGATCACTTTAGAATAACATGTGAGACAAATCCTACTTCTATCTTCTTCTCACCAGTCACTGATGATGCCATCTGCTATAAATTCTTGTCTGACACTATGAACATCAGACTTGTGCTATGGTGCTTGAATTAAATAGTGTATTCTGCAAATAGCTAGGTAGGGGTTCTACTCTCACTGCAGTCAACTCATGAGTGTTTATGTTCAGTTAGTTCATTTAAGAACAGCATGTGAGACACTCCTCTTACTGTCTTCTTCTCATCAGATACTGATGATGTCATCTGCTATAAAGTGTTGTCTGACACTATGAAAAATCATACTTGTGATGTGGTGCTTGTGTTAAGTACTTTTTTCTGTAGATAGCTAGGTAGAGGTTTTCATCTCACTGCAGTCAACTTGAGTGTGTGTTCATCTTTAAAGACAACTTTACACTGAGATGTGACTCCACATCTGTGTCAGACACTCTTCCAAACAACTTCTCAGCATACAATGGTACTATCAGTTTCTATAAAGTGCACAGTGACTCTGTTAAAGTGAGATGTATAGCACAGTGACTCTGTTAAAGTGAGATGTATATGGTGGTGCTAGTCTTACATTGTATGGAATCCATCTTCTATACCTACACAAGTTTAATGGTCAAATCTGACCTCACTGAACTGATGTGTGCGTGTGGTTGGTGGTATATTATGGTCATTGTACAATCTTTTGATTGCCTTTTCATTTGACTCCCAATATGCTGAATCTTCAACATAGCCCCAAGAATCCAGCAGCCCCCTTTTTCACTCTGTCCATATAACATCCTTTCTGCAGAAGACTGGAGGATGTCATCATCTCAAAGATGCATATGCATATCATGAAGCAGAGTCCTTCCATGACCCTCTGCAAGCCTGCTCCAGACCACTGGATGTGTGACTGCTAATTCTGTCATGGGTTGGTGCAAAATTCACATATGGACAGAGTCAGTATGTAATACAATCAAACAGATGCACACATATGCACACACCCTTACTATCTTCCATCATAAAGATATAGCAATTGTTTAAATAATACTATAATGACTAGAATTTTACGTGATGTTGGCCATTAGCCTAGTAATGTCTTATGACCCTATGGAAACTGCACATGTCAATGTTGCTGTCATCCACATGTGCTATGTTGAGGTATGGATGTATGGTAGCCCTACAACACTGTAGTCTGATCTGTCATTTGAAGTAATGTATTGATGGATGCTGCTGCCATTTGATTACATATGCCATACATAACAACTGTAGTAATATGCACCATAAGAACTGATGACATTAGATGATGCAATGTATATTATTTCCTTATTAAGGCATGTGTTTTTGTTGTGACATCCACCAACATTTTACCCAGTTCTCAGTCAACTTTCACAGTGACACTTGCAGGTGTGCATGTGTATACCTAGCATCATTAAATGCTCTGTGAGAAACATCAGTATAATGTCATACTGATTACATGGGCACACATTTCTTGTTTCATCCATGTGTTGTAATGCTGTTATATACACAAACGTATAAGTAGTCTAGATTCAGTTGCAACCTTGGTGAATTCATTGTATGCACAATTTTGTTTCTATTCACAAGGATTATTGAGGTGGTCCTCAGCACCATTGTTTGACTGTCAACATTTGTGTCATCAACTGTTCTGCATAAACCACACCCACCTCATTTGTAATATGTCCATATATAGTATCAGGGCACTCACACGCAGTTTTCCAGTGAAAAACATATATGAATATGATGTGCAATTGATGTAATTACATAACATAGGTAGAGTTGTATGACTGTGTAGCATGTGATGCATACCCAAGTTTGTAGTTGGAGGTGTCACAAATCATTTTTAAATAACTACAAAAATATATCAGGAATACACAACTAAGCACAGAGCTCTTTGAGGATGGCACCACCAACACACAACTGTAGGAAATAGACAATCCGTTAACTGACAGATTTGGATCAATCTTCATTCCCCTGTCCATAATGGACATCACCCAAAGTATACACTCAGATATTACTCAGCTTATTTTCTCAAAAGAGCAGCTCATCTGTGCACACTTTAAGACTAAAAGCATGGCATCAATTTGTCCTGACAAACTCCCAGGTTGCCTTTTCAATAACTTGCAACCTGACCTAGAAGACATAGTTGGATTCTTATTTAATCACAGCTTCCAGACAGACTATGTTCTGACACAAGGGTGTACAGCAACAGTCATCCAGCTGAACAAGGAGGGACCATCACCTGACCCAGAGTAATTTTAGACATATAAGCCCGGATCACCTCATCTGTAGGGCAATCAAAGAATCATCATGGACCTTATCGAAAAGGACATGGGTAATCTCCCAACTGTGTACACAACCCATTTTTTATTTGTTAAGGATACATCATGTCTGTTAAATCTGTTTGACTTCTTCAAGAAGGTCACCAAAGCCATGGATGAGGGAAAGACTGTGCATCTTACCTAACTAGACCTAGCCAAGACATTTGACACAAATCCACACACAGGTATTACAGATAAGCTGTCTCAAGTGGCCATAAACACATACGTCAATAGGTGGGTAGCCAAAGGGATCACTGACAGGACACGTACTGTCAAAGTGTGTGAATTCACCCCTAGCAAGAGGACAGTGACGAGTGTCAGACCAGATCCTTTATACTATAGCTGTATCCTGGATACAATTGCACTTCATAGATTGTTAGGTGCATAGGAAAGTACTAGGCTAAAGTCCCAAGATCCCATAAAAGCCTAGCCAAATTTAACATAAGTTACACAATTTTCAATAGTTATGTGAACAATGTTCACACAGGGATGTGCCTATGCTGTCTCTAATACTGACTGCCTCTGTCCATGAGGGAGATGGGCACAACAACAGGAGTATGATCATTATTAACCATCCATTTATCTATGTTGCACTTGAAGAGGGTCAAGAAAGGCCTTTGCCTTATGTGAATGGCAAGCATGTACCAGGCAAGGGGTAGTATCTGAGAGATATATCTATCTCTCCAACATGATTTTTTATGTCAGACGCTAGTTTCACATCCTTGGAATGAATGATTCTTGTGCAATTTGTGTTAACAATGTGTGACATTGGCACCATCTATTCCTACTTGCATTTTATTTCTATTTCCCTGCTCTTTTACTTTTTTCTCCTACTAGACTCCTATCTTCACTTTACACTTCTGCTTCCTATTTCTCCCTCCTCTTATATTCTATAACCTCCTTTTCTTTTGCTTTGTGCCAGGACCTTTATTTCTGGCACTGTATGCCTCACTACATTTATACTAAGGTTTGCAATTTCCCATTCAAACAATGTATATAATGAATCTGTGATTGTATGGCTCATAACAGTTTATGTCCTCCCCCCTCTTTTCCTCTATTAATCTATTTTTGCTGTATGTATCTCCTCATGATTGCATGCTTAAATATTTAATTTATTGCAAAAAAAATTAATTTCTGTAGTGGAGCTTTTCTCCTCGGGTCTCTGCTGAAAAAGGGCATCTGTCCAGCTAGACCAACCCAATTAACAAATGGCAAATAAATTAATAAATAAATAAATAAATCACAGCCTACCTTGTAGGCCAGACACAGAATGACCCTTAGTAGTTTGTTGCAGCCAGCCTATGACTTCTTGTTTACACCATGTATCTTCATTGTGCAGAAACTCTGGTGTTGGTCTAGCTGTTGCAGATACAATGTCATTATAATGCCCTTTGCTATGAATGGCCTGCCCATACTTATGAGATGTGCCACATACAAGGAATTTGTCATCACTATGGACACATGGTGGTCAAAGTTCCGATCTACTATCTGACTACCCAGATCACATACTACTGGGTGTAATCATAGGGTGTGTTGTCTATATTGTAATTAGCTTGGGTATTTGCTTTTCAAAACAGAATAATTATGCTTTTGTGCTCATTCAGCATGTTTCCATGGCTCTGGCATCAATCATTTTCAGGCATTAATAGTGTTTGTGGATTCAGTGGTTGTCCATCTATTTTGCAGTCATCCACAAAGTTTGTAAGACAAACACTAAGTTTGTCTTGACTTCTGGGAATTAGATACTGAACAGGAAAGGGTGTAGTACACGACCTTGTGTTATGACATATATATTGTCTGTTTTGTAACACATATAAAATGAGAGGCTGTGTCTACCTCCTCTACATATAAAAAGGTCTGTCTTCATCAGGAGGAAGAAGAATGGGGACTGGTTACATTACTAATGTATATGAGCCTCTTATAAGCAGGCACTGGAAGCCTTTTTTGTTATACATGAGAATATTAGCCTTTCATATTATATGTCAGGAGATAATGAGCCCTGTAAAAGTGGCCACAGCCTCTCATATTACATGTGATAGACTGGAAAAAGTTCTGTAATAAAGCTTCCATACTTGGCTCCAAGGAGTATGAGCCCCACTTATGAAGACACAGCCTCTCATTTTACATATGTTACAAAACAGACTAATAAAGTCTGGTGACAGCCTCGTAAAAGCAAGCATTTTAAATAATCAAAGTGTAAGCTACTCTATTAGATGGACCTGATGAAGCTCAGGAGAAAGTGTTTTCTTAAATATAGTTCTATAGTTGTAGCTCATAGTGTGTTGTCATGTTTTGCATGTTAGAAGTAAACAATAAAAATAAAACCTTTTAACTAAGAATGACGTTTCACAGACTGCTGAGCTGGTAAATCCTCATGGGTCTTTCAGGAATATTGCCCAAGAAACACAAAAAAATGAAAATGAAAGTAGAAATAAAACCGGAGAAATAATCCAAAGTGCGAAATTCTCTTTCAATACCAAGATTTCCACATCAAACAGTAAGCTCTTTCATCCACACTGGAATTAGTTAGAATTTAGTCTGAAGAAGTCCAGTGTGGATGAAAGCGCTTACTGTTTGATGTGGAAATCTTGTTATTAAAAGAGAAATTTTGCACTTTGGCTTACTTGTCCGATTTTATTTCTTTCAGGAATATTCAAATAAGGGACTATCCTCTAAGCTTTGGTATTGGCTCCTTCTTCTCCATCTTCTAGATTTTCCTCCAATCAGCTCCCATGGACCCTCACACCATTGTCTGCAACTTCCTTTAAATAAATAACCTGTTGAATGTAATGTATTAGAACATGAACACTCATCCATCTACCTACTTAACTGAATAAACTACTGGAGACTTCAACAAGTTGTCTTTATTCCTCCCACAAGGAGGCTATCAGAGAGGGAGAGAGTCTCCTAGTTCTGCTAGCTAAAGTGTTTTTATCTGAACTAATCCTTTATGCTCTGTTTCTTGTTAGTCCTGTCACCCTATGTGTCACAGGTGAAATACCAAACTTCACTCGAGCCCTCTGGAATACTTCTCTTTTTAGGTACAGCTATAGTGTGACTGTACAGCATCATGGTTATACCGGTACCTCACATCAGTATTACCACTTTTTAGTTTGCATGAACACATATGCATGCATGTTAGGATTTCATGGTAGTATACAATTTTCCATGGCAATGTCAGTGTGACAGTGATCATGTGGCACATGTGCTAATAGAAAGTGTACTCCATATATTGTTTGGTATGTGAACAATTTCACAAGGACAGCTTCCTCACTCATTGACACCAGACTTTGCAATGCTGTAGTTTCTGTGCACATGACCATAACCGATGTATTGCCAGGAGTCTATTATAGTGCTGTACCATTCATTATGGCAGCTTGCTTCTGAATTCACGCATCAGTTGCAGATGCTGCAGGCAATATCCAGTGCTATTACACGTGGCAGATACATGCAATGCATGGCTCTGTGCAGAGAATCCACTCATACTAGTGTGTTGTTTTTAAGTGTTGTTATCCATATGGCTGATAACTATGTTATTCAGGGATGCTTTATTCAACTGTACTACTTTTGACACGGTGAGCTCCCGCACATCTTATTGGCCATACATAAGTATTCTGTGTGATGTATAACCATTAGGAGTTGACAGTGCAGACTTCATTTCAAGGTGATCTACAAGATGCAGGTGTGACACGTCTTTAACAGCTCATTGACAATATTGATGGCATGGGTTACATTCTTTAAGGTGTGGATTGTGGCTCATGTGTCATACAAACATCTCAACTGGTCAGAAGTGTCCCTAATTTAAACTACAGTTTTGAAATGGTCCCTCTTAGCACCTCCAAAAAGTGATCATTTTTGAGGAAGGTGTGTTGAATTCCCATTGTAGATTACTGACAAATCATTACATTTGTAGAAGTGTGTTCCTGCAGAAAATGTATAATAGCTTGCAATCACAGATTTTATGTCAATATCACAGATTAATGGTGGTATTATTTTGAAATTGTCCATGACTGTGCCTCCTTCTGTCTTATGTTGTCCGTAAGCTTGTTGCTATGTGTCCCTAAGTGGTTAAGAGCTATTCTGACATTTTAGCCATATTGAAGCAACTCATTTAGCAAACCTTATGCACATACCCCTATTGTATATACTGTCCTTGCTAATTGTTCTCTCCAGTGATCATGACAGGATGTTTATGTCACAAACTATCTTCTCCATTGATATGTGACCTTTTGTGATAGTCACATAATATAGTATAATGTGAGATGATATAAATACACTCACACAGGAGGTGATTGATGTTATGCTCCTGACTTGTCTTTGCAGTACATGTAGATTGATTTACCCTTATTTGGTGTACATTACCGTCAAATGTCCTCTTCCTCTTTTTTTCAGGCACTTTTCAATATGCACACTTTCCCAGACTAGCATATTTATACTGCATTCTATATACCCTTGATGATCACCACAAATACTTTATTTAAGTAAGTCAAAAATATTTATTTTATTTTATTTTATTTATTTTACATTTGTTTACCGGGAAAGTCCAACTTGACATAGGTCCATTTTCAGCAGAGGCCCGGGAAGAAAAACTCCACATTACAATACATTACATGAGAGTAAAATGAAATAGAGCATACATACATATGGCATATATACACATCAGGACAACATGCTGATGATTAACAAACATACATATAGCATATATACACACAACAGGACATCATGCTAGTGATTAACATTTCTTACAGTAGACAGTGAGAGGTACACTTTTTTTTTCTTTTGCAGTTATAAGTTTTGTAAGGTAAATGTATATGGGTTTGGAAGCTTTCAGGGGAGAAACTTTTTATACATAGCTGTACCCTGACAAATTCTCTTGGTATGGATTAGCCTGGTGAGTGGCATGAGCATAGCCAGTTACTTAGATAGTGGGTTTTCAGGAGTTTTTGAATTGACTAAAGGAGGTGGTAGAAGTTATTTGGCTTGGTAGTGTGTTCTAGGTTTTGGCAATGGTGTTGGCAAAGAAGGACTTACCAGCTTTGTTTTTATGTTTGATGACAGTTATGAGGTTCTATTTACTAGATCTTAAGGCTATAGAGGGAATGTGGGGCTGAATTAGGTGATGAAGTGCTGGAGTTATCTCAGGAAGGTAGTAGAGTTTGTGTGCTATAGAGAGTTGATTTTGTAGAAGTATATGAGGCAACTCAAGCCAGTTGGGTTGCTTAAGAGATAGACGGTGGTGGGACCTATATGAGGCTTCGGTAGCAAACATGGCAATCTTGTTGTAGCAAAATTCCATTTTATTTAGATCAGTTTGGTGGAGATTGGTCAAGATGAGAGAGGCATAGCTCGTAAATATGCCGAAGTGTACATTCATTTTAGTGCTGTTGATCACTGTGGTTGTCCGTACAATTTTGCAGAGTAAGGTTGGCTGTAGATAAACTTGTCTGCATGTTCTATATGCCTTCATGCTGCCTTACATGGTTTCCTGGCTAGAAATGCTATTGGTGGCCAAGAAGCCTCACTTATTTATTTATTTTACATTTGTTGACTGGGCTAGTCTATCTGGATATATGTCCATTTTCAGTAGAGGCCTGGGGAGAAAAGCTCCAATGAGTATTACATGGTTTAAGAAGGTGTTACAAAAGAGGTAATAACAAATATAAAACTAACAGTAAACAACTAGTATATATATATATATATATATATATATATATATATATATATATATATATATATATATATATATGGTTCTAGGTTACAACATCGACAGTACATAACACCGACAACGACATCACCAACACCACATCATCGACAGTTCACAAACACGACACCTCATACACTCAACACATCATCACAACAATCAATAAACAAAACAAATCCCCTGTCCAAAAACCATACACTCAACACAAGCACACCAAAATCCTAACAAACAAACACTAAACCTTACATACACAACTATCTACAACCCTAACCGAAACCCTAACCCTAAGGTCCGTCACTATCGCACACTAACCTAACCCGCGCCCTAACCCTAACTCACTTAACCGCTTCCCAAACAATATCACTACTGCACCCTTAGCTAACCCGCGCCCTAACCCTAACTCACTTAACCCACCCCTATCCCTACAGACCGTCAACATCGCACACTTACCTTACTCGCAACCTAATGTCTGTCACTATCGCATACTTACACATCCTTTCCCCATGTCGGTGTTCTCCGCGTCGGTGTTTTCATCCGTCAGTTTTCTGACTTGTTGATCCTCTGGCGTCGGTGATTTCATTGTCGGTCTTGTCATCTGTCAATGTTGTAACCTAGAACCATATATATATATATATATATATATATATATATATATATATATATATATATTTTTTTTTTTTTCAGGAAATTGCAAATTACAATCTTAGAACCAAAAAATACATAAACTACAACCTACATGATGTGCTTCATAATAATCATTACAATACAAAAAAAATCAATACATACATTTTATAAGAGGAATGCTGAAGTGTAATGAGAGGTAAAGAAAAGCTGAAAGTGGTGTAGAGAGAAAAAAAATAGGGAAGAAGAAAAGTAAAGATAAAAGGAGAACAGAGTAAGTCTAGTTATTTTTCCAACAGAGTTTGAGAACAGGCAGTCACCTGCAGAGTTATTAGGACATAGCCATGTTATTGAGGTACTGTGTAGATGGGTCTAAAAAGTGGGGGAGAGGTCTGGGATCAGATATCTGAGGGCTGATTATACCATATTTTCCACCAAAGTTGGAGAACAGGCAGTGCCCTGTTGAGTTATAGGGTGTAGTAGGGAAAAAAATGACAGAAGACAAGAAAAGAAATAGTATTAGTCTGGGTTACTACAGGGGCATAGCCATTTTGTATTGAGATACAGTTTTAGATTCCTTTTAAAAAGTGGGAGAGAAGTCAGAGATGAGATATCTGAGGGTAGTTTATTCAATACTTTTCCAACAGAGTTTGAGAACAGGCAGTCACTTGCAGAGTTATTAGATATGGTTGTTTTGATCCATAGTTTGTTTGAAGAGTGTAGCTGTTTCTGATTATAATAAGGTGTGATGTGGCAAGAGAGCATTGGAGTTTTGGTGGGTTGGTGCAGGGTTTTGTGGGCTATTATGATTTGTTGAAGTTCGAGCTGATTAGGAAGTTCTAGCCAACCTAGTTGTTTAAGGTTCAGGCAGTGATGTGTTCTAAAAGGGGCTCCTGTAGCAAATCTAGCAATATTATTGTAAGATATTACTAGCTTATTGAGGTTTTTCTTTGATAGATTGGTGTATATGGGGGAAGCATAGAGTAAAGTAGAGATTAGGTGAGTTCCGGCTAACGTAGTTCTTGCAAGTGGAGTAAGAAAGGGTTTGATTCTGTATAGGGTTCCTATTTTTTGTTCACTGATTTTATAGTAGTGTTGATATGATTGTCAAAGTTTAGATTGTTGCCTATTGTTATTCCTAGTAATTTTGTGGTAGCATCAGGAGAAATGATAGTACTGTCATTGGAAGTGATAGTGAAGTGTAAGGGGATGTGCCTTCGGGTTGGTGTGAAGAGAAGCAGTTTAGTTTTCTTGGGGTTAAGTAGTAGGCAGCGATGTGAGAACCATTGTTCTACAGTGTTAAAGGCTTTTTGGGTAAGAGACTGGAGTTCTGTTTGAGAGGTAGATGTACAGATAATGGTAGAATCATCTGCATATTGAATATAGATAGTATTTGGGATAGCTGATTGCAGGTCGTTGATAAAGATGGAAAAAAGAAGTGGGCCTAAGATGGAGCCTTGTGGCACCCCAAGAGAGATGGGAAGATGATCAGATAGTGATTTTTTCCAAAGTACTACTTATATTCTTGTAAACGTGATGCAAAGCATGGATACGCAATTAGCACTGCTGCTCATCGCTCAAACACGTAAACTCTGTGTAAGCTTCGCGCTAAGCCTACACAGAGTTTATTGAATCCCAGGAAGGTGTTATGCAGCTGAATAATACCTAATGTAAGCTGTGAGAATTCTAACCTTTAATGCTGTCTTGGTCTCGTTTGATGGTATCTATAATCTATACTGAATGCAGTGTGCTTATGGCAAGAATAAATATGCTTAAATGCTTTAAAAACTCATACCAATTAAAATAAATTTAATTACATTCAGATAAAGATTTCAAAATAACAAAGCACAAGTCATGAACAACTGCAATGAAATGGCTCACTCAGCAGTCACTGTACCACATAAATCATAATTTATGCAAAGGACATATAATCAAAGTGACAGTGTACTTAGCTAAATAAGTTAATGCTGAAAACAATAAAAAAACAATTAAGTGACTGGAAGTGTGTCCGTGTGCAGCAAGAGTTTGCTTATGACTAAACTACACAACTATGGAATCCTGTCCTCTGGATGTAAATTGTTTAATGATCCATTGCTATATAATTTGAACGTTATTCAGAAATAACAATGAAGGGGTGTTTCACCTGAGTTTATTTATTTATGTATTTATTTATTGATAGATTTAAATTTGTTTACTGGGAAAGAACACTAATCAAACAATTACCAGTTACAAGCTTAGCTCATAATGAGACCATTCTTGTCAAAATTTCACCTTATCAAAGGAACCATTTTATTATATGTTTTCTCTGGTAAGATTTTTTAGTATGGGCTTGTACTGAAGATAGGGAGCATAATTTAATAATGATTGCTTCTTTTTGTCTGTGTTCTGCATTTACGTAGCTGAGGTATATGGAGTGCTGAAGATTTGCCCTTTGAAAAGGCATTTTGTGTGTGTGTGTGTGTGTGTGTGTGTGTGTGTGTGTGTGTGTGTGTGTGTGTGTGTGTGTGTGTGTGTGTGTGTGTGTGTGTGTGTGTGTGTGTGTGTGTGTCTGTGCATTTCTTAACACTGTTTTTTTGTAGGATGGCTGTGGGGTTAATGTACTGGCTTGAACATAATGGTACCTCAATGAATTGCATATCTAGTTCTGACATAATGTGACTTTGATAAATTGTGCAACAATGAGGTAGGACAGTCACCAATAAAATATATCACCAATAACTGCATTGTTTCAGAAAATACAAGACAACAAAAGCTGTAGAGCCTATATGTATGAATGCTTATTCAGGAGAAGTTGTTAAAGTGAAATTTATTATACAGTGTATAATATTTTACATTCTGAGCAACATAAAGGTGAAGAAATGTGATTATGCCTCTCATGGTGCTGCTTGGTGTAAAATAGCTGTAAAATGGCAGAAAAATTAATTAATTATTAATAAGTTAGGCAGGATTATAAGTGACATTAGTAATCTGTGCCTGAAAGTAAGAATGGTCTGAAGAAAGAGAGACTCTTTATCTCCAGGTGGTATAGTAACAAGATGGGGTGAGAGCAGGAAGCCGTAGTTCATAAACAAAATGAGGATATTAGAAAGTTGTGGCCCACACTATACACAGTGCTGGATAGGGAATAAGACCTGCAAAATATGTCTCCCAGAGACAATATGTGAATAGTGGGATTATGAAAAGGATTTGAGAGACAAGACCCGGTCAGTTTTTTGCAGGAGTTGTTTAAGGATTGCTGAAGCACTAACTTGGTATGAATCTGATAGCTGAAAGTGTTTATGGTAGGGGGAGGGAAGAATTCTCTATATAAGGCTCGTCAGCTGGTATCAAAATTTCAGAGTCTTCACATAAAAGACAGATTAGTGAAGGAGGCAATTTTTCAGAAAATCTGTTTTATTGTTGAGCAAAACACTGGGTTGGGGAGGATTTTTAAATGGTAGCATTTTAAAACACCTCCAACTTATCCTCTGCATTATGGCAACAAAGACAAGCTGAGGCAGTTAAAAAATTGCCATAGCTGACACCAGTAAGTGTAGTTTTGCAGGGCTTTACTCAGATTTGAAAGACTATGAAGGAGGCAATATATTTCTTTAAAGGGGATTGAAAGGCACAAGGGCATCATAGGTGTTCAGAGACTGTGAATAGATTATACAGTCCATCTGTTATTGAGGTGAAAGTTAGTGTCTGATTGTTTCTTTTAAATATGACTGAGATAGGAAGGCTGCCATCACAAGGAGTGAGAAACTAATCTGGTTTGAAGGATACAGAAGCTTTGGGGCAGCCATGTCAGAGGATGGAGAGTCTTAGCCATTGCCACAATGAAGAGCAGGTATGAGGTGAGTCCTCATGAAATGGTGGATGCAGTATCCTCATGAAATGGTGCCAGGCTTAAGGAAGTAGAGAGGAAGCATGGAGATAGAGAACCAATAGATGGGTGCATCAAAGTATGCCCAGAATAAACAGAGAAATGAAATGTTAGCATTCCAAGAAATTAAGAAAGTAAGTACTAATGGAACAGTGACATGGGAACTATATGATATAGAGACATAATGATAACTGGTTTATTTCTTCTGTTGTTTCTGACTTTCAAAATCATGATGATTATAAAATGGCTACATTGAAGAAGATCTGTAGATGGGAGTGGACTGATAATTTGGATGAGTAGTTCTCAGGCATTGCTATGAGAGTGAAGGCAGTGAGGTGTAGGCATATAGTTGTTTGGGAAAAGATGGAAGACGGGAAAAGTATCTTGAGGATTTTTCATATACACTGATAATGGCCAGATATACTGGTGACTGAAAGTCATCAAATTTATTTTTGTTTTTGTACGTTGCATTCTGTAAAAAGTTTTAAATTGTTTTAAAATTCTGTAACATTTGCTGGAATATTTATCATTAATATAAAATGTGCTTTGCAGTATATAAATATGTTGTATAGCATGTACTCATGCAGTATATATAGCATACAAAGTGCATAAAACTATAGGGAAAGTGAGGAATGATCGTCACTATTGGCATCAAAGGTGAGGGAGTAATAAGGACCACAGACAAGGAAAATGTATAATTAAGATTGGGAATATCTGCATGTCATAAAGTTTTTGCATTGTGTAAAGCCGTATTTGTAGGGCTTTTAGATGAAGCAAATATTTGGAAGAACAAAGGAGAGCAAAGATGCACTCAGTTGGTCTTTTGAGTGTCTTTGGGAAGTAGAATATTTTTCAAACCATTTTTTTTGCTGTTTTGTGGACAAGTAAAGGTACTGATGAATGAGGGAGTATCAGAATGCAGTGTTAAACTGGATAGGAAATGCAGAGAGATGATGCATGCATAGAGTGAATGGTTAATCAGCAGACATGAGAAAGCTAAACACCAGAGGGATGCTTAAGGACTTTTGGGAAGAGGATAACTGATAACAGATGACTAGAGAAGGAGTAGAAGGGGCAGGCTTTCAGAGCTTACTCAGAGGATTGATGTGCCCATGACGATAGTCTGCTGTGAGTTAATACTATTACTGATAGGGGAGGTTAGAGGGTTGGTATTAGAATGTTGGTAATTCATACTTAAGGGTTTCCTGGTCCAACTCCAGAGGAAATCCATGCAGTTATACAGGAAAGGGAGAGTTTGACATTTTCAAATGGAATGGGCTAGGAAAATTTTCCTCAGAAATAGCTGTTGTGCATAAACTGAAAATATTTCCTGTAGAGGGAATTTGTCAGCTTTAGCAACCTATTCTTATATTTATGCATTTCATTATGTTGTATTAATGTTCTACATAACATGTGGTTTTCTGCCTAACATCCTGTAAAGTGAGTTGTAGCAACATTACTGAAATGCTTTACTAAGCTGTTATGAAACTGCTTCCCATTCTTATGTATTTATTGCATTTGTGTTGTGAGGGCAGAGTGAAGAATTAAAAAAGAGGGAGAAAATTGAGACAAACCTGGTGTGGGAAAGTTAAGATGGTGTGCTTGTAAAAACTTAAGTTGCTAAAATTGGTGGTAGAGAAATTGCAACAAAAGTGGTATCACTGAGTTGGAGTAGACTGCCTTCATGTCAGAGAGAAGGGTGGATGAGGTATACTGTTGCAGGAAGGAATAGGGTAGATTTGTTAAGGGCAAAATGGGAGGGGGAGTAGAAAGGGTAAATAATGATTTCAGATTATGGACAGAATGGGGATGATATAGGACCAATGAAGATTTGTATTAGATTAGTCAAGCACGTGAAAAGGAATGACAATAGAATTGTGTGGGGAGGAGATTTTATTGTGGATTTGAATCAAGAGTTGGACTGATCATATGGTATGGTATGACACATTTTTTCAGATAGAATAAGAATGTTTTACAGAAAGAAATGAAGACTAAATGCAGTGGATATCTGAAGGTATTCATAAGACAGTTCACATTTAGCAGAAATGAATGTAAACCAACCAGCAAGATAAACGTGATTTTTCTGGATGAGTTATCGTGGGGAAAAGTGGTGAAGGACTGTATTTTGGAGATAAATATTCATAACCATGCCATGGTGGTAAATGACATAGGAGTGGGGACTAAAAGAATATACAAATATAGTTGGAATACAGAGAAATGTAGAAGAATAACAGGGGAAATGGTAGCAAGAAGATGGTAAGGGGTAGTAGAAGCATGAAGGAAGATGGAAAGGTAGGAGGGAGATAATAGGAAGGGATAAGAATAGCATGCAGTGTGGCAATATTAGGTTTTATAAGGTTGATTAACATAGCAAGGAGGGACAAGATTAGATAATAGAGAAAGGTATTCTTGAACTTAATGTAAAATACTATCACTGGTGTTGACTGGACTGTCTGTGGTGTTGCGTTGGGATGGAGTGGCTGGGCTTGAGGTGACCTCCAGGTTGATAGCCTAGTGATCTCCTATGGTGCTATGATCCTATGATCTACAGGAAATAATAGTAGTGTGGTTTCTGTGTGTTTTCTGGCAATGATTTCTTTGTTTTGGGAGATTTTTCCCTTCTTTACTTTTGTGCACCTATGGACTTATTATACATAATTTGTTATGGAATCTGTATATGCTTTAATTGTTTTAGTTGATGGTTGAGTTTTATATTTTATACTTTGTATTCTTTTACTTTCTTTGGGTGGCTGTGGTGGTGCAGTGGTTAACATTGCCGCCTCACAGCAAGAGGTTCTCTGGTTCGATTCTTAGCTGGGGTGCCTTCTGTGCGGAGTTTGCATGTCCTCCCTGTGGTCGTGTGGGTTTCCTCCGGGTGCTCCAGTTTCCTCCCACATCACAAATACATGCTGTAGGTGGACTGGACACTCTAAATTGGCCCTAGGCATAAGTGTGTGCGTGCTACCTTCCGTGGAAGGTTGGACATTGGGCTGGCAACTCAACACTGTAAAACTCCACTGCCAATCATGAGCGGACAGGTGATCCACTGTGGTGACCCCTAGCTATGAAAAGCTGAAAGAAGAAAAAGAAGACTATCATTGGTGGAGGGACCAGGTGTAGGTTAACTAACAGCAGTAAGAATTAAGGGAAGTAAATCATGAACATGTAAAGGAAGAACTGAAGAGATGAGTGGCAAGACTGAGATGTAGAATAGACACGGTAACATCATATTAGATAAACTAAAAAAAAAACAGGAATGGATTGTGGAGCTAAAAGCTAAGGACAGGGACAGATGGCCATGAATTGAACAATAGGAAAGGTGATTTAGGATTTTCACATAGAACTTTATAGGGAGGTGAAGATGTGAGATAATGAAGAATATAGAGGTCCAGTATTAGGCACAGAGAGGAGACCTAAATAAAGTGATTTAGATGAAGAGGTTCTCTGTTGGTTAAACATATGAAGGGAAGAAAGCAGAAGGTGTGGATTCCTTATTAACCTTTATAATATGGGGGCTTAGAGGTGGAGAAGAATTGTTAGCATATTTCATGAGGCATTCAGTTGGGCAAAAGTACTGGGGTTGATGAAACAGACAGGAATGTTGTTTCTATATCAAGAAAAGGGAAATAAGAAGGTTCCAGCAAACTAAAGACCTATATCCCCCTATAATGCAGATGACAAGCTATTTACATATATGTCAGTGGCTACGTTGGATGTGATGCTATTTAAAATAGTTGCAGCAGAATAAGAAGGCTTTTCCAAAGACAGGTCATCCACAGATCACTGGCAGTTACTTTGGGATTTTATAGATTTTACAGATAAGAATGGGAAAGGTGAAGCAGGAGCTGCCATTCTTAGAGGGAAAGGATAAAACATTGGAGGTTAGAATGTATGCAACAGTGAAGAAGATTCAAGAGCAGAGAGGAGAGACAGAGATATCTGGGCGTCATGATGGCTAAAGGTTAGGAATGGTGGGAATGCTATGAGGCAGAATAAAGAGTTTTGTATGTTTTGAGCCTTCTGTTAGTCCTATATTTGTTGATGTACATGGTGTCTTGTCCAAGAGCAAAATGTTGGGGAGACATACAAGACTTACAACAGATACATGTGGAGGTACAGAGATGAAGGATAGGGAAATGAAGGCTGAAGATAAGCAAAAAGCCAATGGAGTTAGTTATGCGGAATTTCAAGTGATATGCAGTTCCATCCAATATACTACAGTGATTAAGGTGAGACTCTGAGGTGGAAAAGGTAGTAAAAGGTGGAAGGGGAAAAGTAACGGGTGGTGTTAGAAATGGTGGGAATGGAGACAGAGACTGTTGTGTGGAAATATCGATTTATTTATTTATTTATTTGACATTTGTTAACCGGATTAGTCCAACTGAGTTAGTGGCCCATTTTCAGTGGAGACCCGAGGAGAAAAGCTTCAATTCGGGTAGAAATATATGGCATAAGAAGCAGTAATTTAAAAAGATGCCTGGAGAAATCAATTAGAAAGGGACCTGAAAATACCCTATAAAAGGAGGGATAAGGATTGAGATTAGAAATGGTTACTATTTATAGACTTTGTGTACAAAAATGGAATATGCAAAACTTTGAAGAGATCTAACAATTTCATTGATAAGAGTGAGAAGCTGCTTAATGTGAAAAGTATATATTGGGGAGGTCATGAGGAAAAAGGAAGGGTTAGAGTGCAAAGGATAGGAAATGTGTGGAATGAAGAAGGGAAGAGAACAAATATCACATACCTTCAAGAAGTTGGAGATGAGAAAGGAAAATGAGAGCAGGATAAACTTAGGCAAAATAATTGAAGGGAGACTTAGTTATGGGCAAGGGGGGAGGTCTTGAATAAGGTATAGAAAGTAGGGTAATGTGTGAGAGTGGTCAGTTGTATACAAGATGTACGTATGAGATTGTTCCATACAAGGCACTGAACAGCAAGAAGGATATGGGCAGAAAAGCCATAGGAAGAGACAGCTGTCGGTATGGAGAAAGAAATGCATGTGGTGGTTATGTGAGGACATGCAGAAATGTTGGCAGAAGCTGAGACAAATGGCAAATGAGGTATGGTCAGTGCATGGAGACTTGCTGACTGATGTTTTTCTTTGGAATATAGGTTTGGGGAAGTAATTTGTAGGAAGAAAGTGTGACATGATTAATTTTAGTGGGAAGGTTACATAAGAAAATAGTAAAATGATGAAATGGATAAGAAATCAGGAGATGTGGAGTGGGAGTTTGGCATAATGGTTAAGGTGTTTACCTTACAATCACAAGGTGCAGAGTTTGATTCTCACAATGGGTAATAGTTTAGGCTGAAAATGGCCCATAAGGGCAGTTAGCCTAGTACTAAACTGTGAGGTGAAGGAGAGAGACATTAATAGAGAAAAAATATTTATTTATTTATTTATTTATTGACATTTGTTAACCGGGTTTGTCCAACTAGGCTTGTGGTCCATTTTCAGTGGAGACCTGTGGAGAAAAGCTCCAGTAATACATTTTAAAACAAGTACAATATTAAACAATATTGATATAATAGCAGTCGATTCACATATGTTGGGATACATGCATAAAAGTTAAATGTAAAGGAAAGAGCAGAGGGAAAGTTTGACAGTATGCTAAGGAAGAAAATAAAGAAGGAACAGAAAGGATATGAAGAAAAGCATAAGAGGCACTAATGGATTTTTTCAAAGGTCACAGGAAGAGAGAGTGATGGGTAGTGGGGTAGTTAAATTTAGAAAGTTTCCTTTTAATGAGATAACATTAGGCAGAGACAGAATATGAGATGTGTGCTTTTTGAGGCAAGTTAGAACTGTATTATTATATTAGTGTGGACGGGTTTCAGTGATATTTAAGTATTTAAGTAAAAATAAGGTGTATGATGTTCAGTCACATATGTTTGTCTTCAATGTGGAGTTGCTATACATGAAATTATTAAAGCTGTAAAAATCAATAAGGATTATGAAGAAAAAATATTTCAAAACAGATACATCTATATTTGGATTCATGATGTGTTCCTCAGTTCCATTCACTCTCAAAGATCAGTTAATTTATATTATACAATGGCATTTCCACAAAGATGAGAAATGTGCACAATGACTGGCCAATCCAACCAGTGTGCACATAAATTAAAAGTTACCTAAGTAAGAAGTCTGGGCCACTAACGTATCCTGCAGCCGTGACTACAGTCTATACAATCATAACCAAGATTCTCCTCATATTAATATCATCTCAAAAGTCAGAAAACTCCTTTCTCACTTTAATACTACCTAAAAAAAGGCTTCACGTCCACTAAAACATATATACCAACTCTTCTGGGACTCATACACAAAAACTGATAAAAAACAACAAACAAGTCCCAAATGCTGTATAGTCCACACACTTGATTTAATCAAGAACTTTTGAAGTGCTTTTCGTCTGCCAGAAAGCAAACTTCTTCAGAAATAATCAATTTACAAAAACAAAACATTTAAATAGTCTCTTAGGGCATAAAACATGGGAAATTAACTAATTAGTCATTTAAAAACTCGAAAAACAACAGGAGGCCAGCAATAGTGTGAGTCGGAATAATAAACAGAGCGACAATAATCACTACTGAAAATACATAACTTTATCAATCAGAAAAATTAGCCTTCATCAGTGATAAACAATCCAAAATACAGAACCAAAAATACATGAATATTTATATACATCTCCAACCAATGAAAGATTTGGTATATTCCCGCTCTCAAAAACTAATTAAATATACATGACACGATGATTTTGATAACATTAAAATGTACCAATGGCAGAAAAATAAAAGTGTAACCACAAAATACTAAATGAACGCTGGTAAAAAAGAATAAAGAATAAGCAAAGATAGCCAAAAAATATAAGTGTCCAAGGCAAATAATGAATAAAAAAATGTCTCAAACAAGGTCATGAGAAACAATTCATAGGAGTAAACAAAATTAACATAAAGACATATCATAAAGGTGGACCAACAGCATATATAAATTGGCATAATCTGATAATGTAAAAACACCAAATGTCTACAAAATAATAAATACCAAAAATGAAATATATTGATATGTAACAAAGCAATTCTAAGTGTAATATAATTTATAAAAACTACAACATGAATGCCAAAATTATTTGAAAAAACGCTAATTGCAGTATAACATAATAAATAAGCCATATACATAACAATGAAAGATGACCTTGTAAAGCTAATATTCAAAAAAAGAAACAAATCCACAACATTGTATTTTTGGGCCAAGTACTATTGTTTAGCTACACTTTTGGATTGTCGTCCGATTTCACCACAACACCAATTCTGCAGAATTTTGTTCTATTTGGTGGATTATTTAGGGTCTCCTAGTGAGTTTCATGAACAGCAACTGCCTATATAACCATACCCCTGGCTAAATCAGGTACTGTATTATTTGGTTATTATACAGGGACGCCGGTATATGAACATGGACTATGGACTTTAACCGTTTTCTATTGGAACCTAGTGGGCTATGAACATGGATTTTGTAATTTTATGTAACATCTAGATTTTTTTGACATATACATATTGTTGGCATGGTATATGCTTGTGTTATTTTAATATTTGACCCACTATATATTCAAGATAAGGGCAACAATACATTGATATAATATATTTGGTATTGGGACCAAATTATTGGTTGGTGTAGGCTGCGTACAACTACACACACTGATATATTAGTATTTGAATGTCCTTACTTATTAAGGTAGTGAGGCTGGTTCAGCATTGTTAATCAGTGTTATGTCATGTGTTAGGTCTTTCCACACAAATTGAACTCATGGGGTGGTTTTAAAACCAATATATGTTTCCGGACTTAGGAAATAAATTTCTTCTTTTATATTGGTTAGGAATTATATAAGCTAATATATTGTTTATATAATTGGTGTTTATTGAGATATTGGGCAGGCGCTTTTCTGCACAGAGCATTCCCTGCAGGCCTGACCTTTGACTAGGCATACAGGTATGTGTGCCCCTTCCATCCAGTTCTGTCCAGTTACTGGATATTAGCTTTCAGCATTTATCAAGGTAGTTCTGCATATTATAAAATTCATAGTATTTATATACATATAAAGATGTATACAGTTGGGATTTTTTTTTAATGAGAATTTGTTTTTCTGCTGTAGTTTGTCTAATTGTGTGGGTTACTACTCAGGTTCTCCATCTTTGGGTTGAATATATGGTCTAACAGGTTTTCCCATTTTAAATTTACTCCATTATTATATGTTGATTAATCCACATACCCTTTGGGGTATATATACTTTGGCTGGCTATTTGATATGATTATGTACTGAAGTGGAATATTATTCAAGGCCTTCATTTGTAGTTTTATGTGTATAATACACAGAACATTAGGTTTTCATACCTGGAGTTGATCCTTTAGTATATGGGGACATCCAGTGCTTGGTACTGATTCTAATAGGTGTATTTTCCTTGGCACTATATTTTCAGCATTTTTGTGCCTTAGTCCAGAACAGGATCAGTCTTTTGTTACCTTTTATATGGGTATTTTTGAAACATCCAATTGCTGTATTGGGCTTTGTTCTATTTTTGGTTATTATAAATAAGTTTCATTGGATTCTTTTGTGACACCTTGATTGACAACCATTTATTCTGATTATCAGTATTTTCGGTTATCTATTGGCTCATTCATTAATGATATTATCCTGGTCTAGTAGTCTTGTCATTTACAAATACTTATCCACCTTATATTAACAGCATGGATTTGGAAAATATTCTATCAGGATTATGTGCTGATTGGGAGGATATTGGTGTGTTCGGAATCAATACCTCACCAGGCAATAATCAGAATGAGTCCGGACCACAATTATCCCTAGGATGTGATTTGGCCTTCCATTCTCTTACTAACGGTCTCAAAAATTTAAGATCTAACATTTGGCACCTAAAACTATTTTGTGCTTATTTAAGTAGAAATATTGCCCCAAGGGGTCTTAGGATCCAGTTACAACCACTGGTCGGTAGACCACAAGACAGATTAACTAATCAATGGAATGAAGCTCTGCAGAAAACATCCATGATATTTGTTAATATATTGGCACAATACTATGAAAGAATGGTGGATATTAACCTCAATGAGGTTAGAACAATGTGTCAGGAGTGTAAGAAATTCAAATCCCTTCCTACATTCCAGGATTCTGTTAAAAAACTGTCTAAGGAGCTGACAAATCATGAGAAAATAACTAAAGAAAAGAAAATTAAAAAATTTAGTCAAGATAACCTAGATTATTTGAGGGGATGTCCTTTTGAGTCCCATAGGACAGTCAGATTCATGGATGCTAGTCAGGGGTCTACACCCAATAGAACTAGAAAAACACCTAGGTCTATTTTGAAAAATAGGGACAAGTTCAATACCAGCACATCAGGGGAAGATTCCTCATTTACTGATAATGATAGCATTGGACACAAGGAATCACCCAATCGCAAAAAATCAAACGTTACTATCCCTTTAGAAATGGTACCAGGCATCGAGGTGGATGCAACCACAAGCACAGCCACAAAATCCAACTCCCTGGAGGGATTGATTCAGAACTACTTAACATAACAAACTGTGATTATCAAAATGTTTTAACTCTGTCTAATGTAACATTGTTTCATGATCAAGAAACACTTTTGAATAAAGGACTTGGATTTGTATCAGGGTTTTTCTCTAATGAATATCACATTGTTACTGATGTCACTAGGTTTTGTCATAATTTGAATTTAAAACTGTTTTTTGCCGATAGGGAGTCTCAAAGATCTTCTGAATTCAAATTTTTAAAATCTGAATTTCAGCCTCCAATGAATAAGTATGTCTCTATTTTCATGCAATCAGTACTCAGAGATTTACATTTTCAACACAATGAATATAACATACTTGGACACAACTTATCACAGTCGGAAATCACGGCCCTTCAACAGTTACGCAATAACCATAATATTGTTATTTTACCAGCAGACAAGGGTGATGGTAGTTATGAATATGAGTTATTACCTGAATGAGGGTAGATCACAACTATCTGACACCAGATGTTATATGCACATGGACATTGATCCTACTCCAATTTTCAAGAATGAGATTGATTCCTTCCTGAAATTAGCCGAAGAAGGTATAATCAGCAAGAATGCTGTTTTACATCTTACAGTCAAGGACCCACAGAAACAGAACTTTTATCTACTTCCCAAAATTCACAAATCAGTTTCTAATCCACCTGGCAGACCAATAGTCTCTGGCATTGGATCTTTGACAGAACCATTATCTGTGTTCCTTACCCAATACCTCAAACCTCTATTGAGTTTAGTCAGGGCAAGATTGCAGGATACTACACAATTTTTACAGATTATTCAGGATACCCAATTGGAGCCTGGGTGGTTTATGTGCTCATTAGACGTTAAATCTTTGTATACCAGCATTCCACACTGGGCGGGTTTACAAGCATTACAGTATTGGCTTAATAGATCTGCCCTATATTCCCCTGGGTTTAACACCTTGCTTATTTGCATGACTGAACATGTACTGAATAAAAATGTTTTTTATTTCCAAGGGGAATGCTACTGGCAGCTGCAAGGAACAGGTATGGGAGCTTCTTTTGCTCCCATATATGCCGATCTCTTTATGGCTTTTTTGAGGAATGTATGATATATGATCAATCACGTAATATCTATCTTGTGAAAATTGATATATGGCATAGGTACTTAGATGATTGTTGGATGGTGTGGCGGGCTGATGCCATGTATTTGGAGGAATTTGTTGAATACCTCAATGACAATATTTGGGGAATTGAGTTTACGGTTACATATGATTTAGAAACCATCAACTTTTTGGATGTTACCATTTCCACAAATAGGGATCACACCTTGAACACTAAGACATACCACAAATACCCCCAATATAATACCCTACTACATGCTTTGACCATGCATCCACGTCACACCATTCGCAATATACCCAAGTCACAATTTATGCATATGAAACGCATAAGTTCTACACAACAGGGTTTTGACAAAGCCATTTCAGATCTATATCATAGATTTGCCAATACAGGCTATAAACATCAGGATATTGCCAGGGCATGTGCATGGTCCACTAGCATGGACAGAGATACCTTATTACAATACAAAACACAGCACAGGGATTCTTCTGAACCTACCATTAGGTTTATTACTACCTATGGTAGAAATTATAATGCCATTAAGGGCATCATTCATAGACATTGGAATATTCTTCTGGCTAATGATCAGTTGAGATCAATATTGGGATCACAGTGTCAGGTTACATATAGAAGAGGAAAAACCTTGGATTCTTTCTTTTCTCACTTCACACACAAGGAAAGTGGGGGAGCCATATATAAACAGTTAACCATGTCTGGGGATAAATTATTGAACACATTCCCCTGTGGACATTGTGGCTCCTGCAAACAGGTCAGCAAACTTAAACAATTCTCAAGCCAAAATACCAGTAGAGTGTATGAATGTAAAGTATTTGGTAACTGCAGCAGTATCTGGGTGGTGTATTTGGCTACTTGTCAATGTTCGGCCTTTTATATCGGCCAAACCTCTAGATCACTCAGAACTTGTATAAATGAACATAGAAGTGATATCAAGACTAAAAAAGAAACCAATGCTCTCTATCGTCACACACTGAGACATCACAATGCACAATTTTCATTTATGATCATTGACAAAATTATTGGTGACCGAAGCAATTCTCAAGGATGGCATAGCATTTTAAATCATAAAGAAAAATACTGGATTATCACATTGGGTGCGCTGTTCCCACCAGGATTGAATGACCATTTATAACCACCATTTTTAGGAATATATTGTGGATTTGTTTCTTTTTTTGAATATTAGCTTTACAAGGTCATCTTTCATTGTTATGTATATGGCTTATTTATTATGTTATACTGCAATTAGTGTTTTTCAAATAATTTTGGCATTCATGCTGTAGTTTTTATAAATTATATTACACTTAGAATTGCTTTGTTATATATCAATATATTTCATTTTTGGTATTTATTATTTTGTAGACATTTGGTGTTTTTACATTATCAGATTATGTCAATTTATATATGCTGTTGGTCCACCTTTATGATATGTCTTTATGTTAATTTTATTTACTCGTATGAATTGTTTCTCATGACCCTGTTTGAGACATTGTTTTATTCATTATTTGCCTTGGACATTTATATTTTTTGGCTATCTTTGCTTATCCTTTATTCTTTTTTACCAGCGTTCATTTAGTATTTTGTGGTTACACTTTTATTTTTCTGCCATTGGTACAGTTTAATGTTATCAAAATCATAGTGTCATGTATATTTAATTAGTTTTTGAGAGCGGGAATATACCAAATCTTTCATTGGTTGAAGATGTATATAAATATTCATGTATTTTTGGTTCTGTATTTTGGATTGTTTATCACTGATGAAGGCTAATTTTTAGCCAAATCCGGTCTGATTAATAAAGTTATGTATTTTCAGTAGTGGTTATTGTCGCTCTGTTTATTATTCCGACTCACACTATTGCTGGCCTCCTGTTGTTTTTCTGGTACTTCCTGGCTGTGCAGAACCTATGTTCACAGCACTGTGTTTGGTTGTTATTTAAAAACGCATCACCAAAAAAACTAAATAAATAAACAGTACATGTAAAAAATGATGACAATAACTTATAAGTATAAATATAAAACATACAAATAAACCTATATGCTACTAATCCAATACACAAAGTGCAAGACAGTATATATATATATATATATATATATATATATATATATATATATACATAGCTTTTATAACAAAGGCATCATCTATTTGTTACCTCTGTAAACTCGTAAGTTTTAAGATGCTACTTGTAGAACAAGACTAATTAAGGCCAGGAACATAATCACTAATTTGTGTACCTGCTGCTGATCTGCTTAATTTCTAAAGCACAGCAAATAAGACATTGAGTGACACTAAACAACTGAAATAAGCATTTGTACATCCACAATTGCGAAAATAGCAACCATTACAGGAAAGATAAAATACAAAAGCGGTACAAACAAAAAAAGCCTTCCAGTCGGCAAGTATGAGACCAGAACTGATTGGACTGTAGCACCCCAGTAAAAAGAGTCGAGAGGCATTCTAAGGGAAAGAGGTATTGAGACTAACAGAAATATGTCGCAGGAGCAAGCGATACAGCAAGCTTCCCACCGAGCCGTGTATTATTTCGATTTGTGACAGTACAGCACATCTGCAGTTTGAAGAGAAGTTTGTGCCCCGTAAATCTGGGAAAAGCTGCCCATGAATTCTCCCTTCGAAATCAATATATTTTTTGTAAGACTTCTATTAAGTAGTTAGGCATTATTAGATAGTTATTGGGTTTAAAACATGCTTTATTTCGTGCTTTTCCATTAACAAGGCAAACCCTTTTTTTCAGCTGCTGTTAATGTTCTTTTCCTTCTTAACAGAAACGTACCAAATAAACTATGTCTTTAACCCACTAACTATCTAATAATGCCTGACTACTTAAAATGCATCATAACATTCCCAAAAATTTGGTCTGGGCAAGGGCTGTAGAAAAAAAAGGAAGAAACACTACATGCGCCGCTCCTTTTTAACCAAACCACAAATAGATAGGTTGAAGTGCTCCTGTTCATAAACAATCCTCCCTAGGACATATGACAAGCAAACAAACACATCAGCTCCATGCAATGCCATATATTTTAATGCAAGGTCAAGTCAACAAAATACACCACCAACAACTTGTACCAATTATTCCAAAACTGAATTAACAAGCACTATATCGCCATCTTTGCCATCTTGTGACCAATTAATTAAACTACACTAAAGCATCTTTTTCACACCTACTGTAATTAATGTACACTGTGCCTAGAAACTACAACATGAAGACAAAGCAATAGCTTTAAAACTACATCTACTTATATAATTATTTCCTAACATCTCTTGAAAAAATAATAATAATGTGTATTTAAATTAAAACAGAAAAAAATAATAAACACATAGTTAAAGTGTGAACTATTTTATCTCACAAAAAGTGGAAGAATACAAAGTAAAGCAAACAAAAACCTAAATAACAACAACACAAAGATAACACAACACAAAACTAACACCATTGTATAATAGCAATAACCCACGGCCGGGTGTGGGTAATGCTGGATTTAGCCACGGTTCGCTTTGTTTGTTCACAAGGGCAAAGCCCTCATAACCAAACCATGCCAACCGTGGGTAAATCCAGCATTACCTACACCCATCTGTGAGTTATTGCTATATTACCTAATAGTGATGTATCACCTATTGTTTTTTCTCTTCCCATATCCCCAACAAAGACAATGTAAACCATGCACTAATAACTATGATTCTTTCCAGATATGAAGAACACATCTAGTGCTCTGTCCCCATATAGCATAGATAATCTCTTTTGTATGACATTAGGTCACTTGGTTTATTGAATGATATATCCTTGGAGAAAAGCACTGAAGAAGCACAGACCTGATAGAGATCACAGAGCATTCAAAGAAGGTGATCGTTCTCTAGAGTTGTGCTATCTTTTACACTAATGGTATTTTAAAGTAGTTCTTATTTTAAGTGAGATATATGCAAATTTAAAGTTTAAGTTTAAAGATTGTGATCTGTGTGAACTAAAACATATAAATATCAGAAAATAAGGCATCCTTGGTGTAAGAAGAAGAAACTGTAATTGAATGGATTGTCCTGGGCTCGGATGAACAGGATGCTGTTAAGAAAAAAGTAGTAGTGAAAACTGATTAAGGATATTGAAATAGAAATCACTTTGTATGAACTAAAACTGCTAACCAATAAACTAATAGTAAGTGGTGCAGAGAAAAATTAGGACTCTGTGCTAAAAGAGTCAGATACCATTTTGCCTATGCAACAACAATTTTGCAAAAATCATAGAAAAACTGAGAATATCAGTGCAAGTTGTTCAGCCTGAAAGACAAATGTAGAAATGTAATTAATGACTACATGTGCTTCCTGAAGGAGAAAATGAACTATATTGGTTACATTTTATGAAGAAAAAATGTAGAATTGGACAGTTTTGTCCAATAAATCATATGGTATTGCCAAAACATATTTGTCTCTGCCTTTTGGTAATGCAGTCATGGGGAAATGACAAGACATTTTGGTAGTCTGTGACATGTCATGAGAAAGAGCAAGTGCTTTGTCAGATTTGGATGCTAAGTAAAAAGCATTTTATCAAGGACAGACCGATGTAAATTGATCATAATTTTTCTGAAGCTATTTTAATGCAAATATTATAATTTAGCAAAACAATCAAGAGACATTAAGTGCATACATTTGTGTATATATATATATATATATATATATATATATATATATATATATATATGTATGTATGTGTGTAAATATATATCATTATCATCATCATCTTCTTTCATCTGCTCCCATTAGGGGTCACCATAGCTGATTATCTGTTTCCATTTCTTCCTGTCTTCTGCATTATGCTCTTTCACACCAACCGCCTGCATGTCCTCTCTCACCACATCCATAAATCTTATCTTAGGCCTTCCTCTTTTCCTCTTACCTAGCAGCTCAATCCTTAGCATCCTTTTCCCAAAATACTCAGTATCCCTCCTCAACACATGTCCAAACCAATGCAATCTCTCCTCTCTTGCTTTGTCTCCAAACTGTCCAACCTGAGCTGACCCTCTAATATACTGATTTCTAATCCTGTCCATCCTAGTCACACCCAGTGCAAATCTTAGCATCTTTAACTCTGCCACATCCAGCTCTGACTCCTGCCTTTTCTTCAATGCCACCGTCTCCAACCCATATAACATAGCTGGTCTCACTACCCTCTTGTAGACCTTCCCTTTCACTCTTACTGGTACTCGTCTGTCACAAATCTCTCCTGACACTCTTCTCCACCCACTCCACCCTGCCTGTACTCTCTTCTTCACCTCTCTTCCACACTCACCATTACTATGAACTGTTGATCCGAAGTACTTAAACTCATCCAACTTTACCAACTCTACTTCCTGCATCTTCACCATTCCTCTACCCTCCCTCACATTTCCACACATATATTCTGTTTTAGCCCTGCGGACCTTCATTCCTCTCCTCTCTAAAGCATATCTCCACCTCTCCAGGGTCTCATCAACCTGGTCCCTACTCTCTCTACATATCACAATGTCATCTGCAAACATCATAGTCCATGGGGCCTCCTGTCTGATCTCATCTGTCAACCTGTCCATCACCACTGCAAATAAGAAAGGGCTCAGAGCTGATCCTTGATGTAATCCCACCTCCACCTTAAACGTATCTGTCACTCCCACCACAGTCCTCACCAATCTCACACTACCCATGTATATATCCTGTACCACTCTTACATACTTCTCTGCCACTCCCGACTTCCTCATACAATACCACAACTCCTCTCTAGGCACCATGTCATATGCTTTCTCTAAGTCCACAAAGACACAATGCAACTCCTTCTGACCTTCTCTGCATTTCTCCAACAACACTCTCTGTAGTGCTCTTTCCTGGCATGAAACCATACTGCTGATCACTGATCATCACCTCCCTTCTTAACCTAGCTTCCACTGATCAAGTTTATCCCTCTGTAGTTACTGCAGCTCTGCACATCCCCCTTATTCTTAAAGATAGGTACCAAAACACTTCTTCTCCACTCCTCAGGCATCCACTGACTTTCCAAAATTTCATTAAACAATCTGGTTAAAAATTCCACTGCCATTTCACCTAAGCGCCTCCATGCTTCCACAGGTATGTCATCTGGGTCAACAGCCTTTCCATTCTTCATCCTCTTCATAGCTGTCCTTACTTCCTCCTTGCTAATCTGTTTCACTTCCTGATTCACTATCCCCACATCATCCAACATTCTCTCTCTCTCTCTCTCTCTCTCTCTCTCTCATTCTCTTCATTCATCAGCCTTTCAAAGTACTCTTTCAATCTACTCAACACACTCTCCTCACTTGTATGTTTCCCTCACTATCTTTATCACCCTTACCTGCTGCACATCTTTCCCTGCTCTGTCCCTCTGTCTAGCCAATCAGTACAGGTCCTTTTCTCCCTCTTTAGTGTCCAATCTCTCATACAACTCTCCATATGCCTTATCCATAGCCTTCGCCACCTCTCGCTTTGCCATGCGTCTCATCTCCTTATACTCATGTCTACTTTCTTCATCTCTTTGACAATCCCACTTCTTCTTCGCCAGCCTCTTCCTCTGTATACTCTCCTGTACTTCCTCATTCCACCACCAGGTCTCCTTGTCCTCCTTCCTCTTTCCAGATGTCACATCAAGCACCTTTCTGGCAGTCTCCCTTACTAGCTCTGCTGTAGTTACCCAGCTATTTGGTAACTCTTCACTGCCTCCCAGTGCCTGTCTTAACTCTTCCCTGAGCTCCACCTCACAATCACCCTTTTTTAACTTCTACCATTTAATCCTTGGCACTGCTTTCACACTCCTCCTCTTCTTGATCACCAACGTCATCCTACAGACCACCATTTTATGCTGCTTAACTACTCTTTCCCCTGTCACCACTTTACAGTCTCCAATCTCCTTCAGACTGGCCCTCCTACATAGGATATAATCCACCTGTGTGCATCGTCCTCCACTCTTGTACATCACTCTATGCTCCTCCCTCTTCTTAAAATATGTATTCACTACAGCCATGTCCATCCTTTTCGCAAAATCCACAATCATCTGACCTTCTGCATTCCTCTCCTAAACACCATACCTACCCATCAATTCCTCATCCCCTCTGTACACTTCACCAACATGCCCACTGAGGTCCACTCCAATCAATAGTCGCTCACTCTTGGGTACACTCACTACCACTTCATCCAATTCACTCCAAAATTTTTCTTTCTCATCCATCGTACACCCAACTTGTGGAGCATATGCACTAACAACATTCATCATTACACCATCAATTTCAAGCTTCATAAACATCACTCTATCAGACACTATCCACCTCCAAGACACTCTTGGCATATTGTTCCTTTAGGATAACCCCTACCCCATTTCTCCTGCCATCCACACCATGATAGAACAATTTGAACCCACTTCCTATACACCTGTCCTTACTTCCCTTCCATCTGATCTCTTGCATGCACAATATATCAACCTTCCTTCTCACCATCATATCAGCTAGCTCTCTCCCTATACCAGTCATACTGCCAACATTCAAAGTTCCTACCCTCACCAATACACTCCTAACTTTCCTCTTCTCTTCCTGCCTTCGGGCATGCCTTCCCCCTCCTCTTCTCCTTCAGCCAACAGTAAACAGTAGCTCAATTTCCGCCAGCACTCTGTTGGCTAACAGTACTGGTGGCGGTCGTTGTTAACCCGGGCCTCGACCGATCAGGTATGGAAATATGAAATGTTCTCCACATAAGTAATTTGGCAGAGGTTTTACACTGGATGCCCTTCCTGATGCAACTCTCCCCATTTATCCGGGCTTGGGACCCGCACAAAGAAATGCACTGGCTTGTGCATCCCCAGTGGCTGGGTTATGTGTGTGTGTGTATATATATACATATATATATATATATATATATATATATATATATATATATAAATATATATATATATATATATCTATATATATATATATCTATACACACACACACACGCACACACACACACACACACACACACACACACACACACACACACACACACACACACACACACACACACACATACATACAGGTGCTCTCCTGCTTAAACCCTTTCAACTTACGAACTTTACTTTCAGACTTATGAACAAACTTGTCTGTAAGTACAAAATAACATCATTTCTGATGACGTCTTAAAGTGTTTGGAAGAAAGTGCTTTAAATTTATTAAAATAATTTAAAATTATTTGTTTTGTGGTTCTGGACGTAATCTTGCAGTGCATTCAGTTGTGCTGTTTTGGTGGTTCTTGGTATAGTTTTGAGCACATACCACTTTTTCATTCATTAATAATGGAGTACTGGACTTACAAATATTTTGAATTACGACGAACCCCCAGGAACTTAACCTGCTCTAAAGCAGAGGAGCATCTGTACATATATTGTAAACTGATTTTTCCAGCAGCATTGACAGTACTTCTTTGCAGTGGAGTACAGATCTTGGGTTTATGGTAAGATTTAGATTTTCTTCTGGCTGAACATAGTATATGGTCTAAAGTCAGTTGCATACTGATTCATTTATGGTCATTAATAATGATGGTTTGTAGAGTATAGATAATTTAGATGATAATTTTCAGTCTAGTTAATGCATAGTAATGTGCATAGGGAAGAAGAATGGCCTTGTTTTTCCTGAGCATCATGCCCTTACGTATAAGCTGTGCAACATAAAATGACTTTGTCACCACAACAGACCTGTGGAGGTCAAATGTCAGGTTACTGTCAATAAGCATCCCCATGTCCATAACCAATGGGTCTACTTTCAGTGGTGTATTATTAATATGGTCATTTCCATGGGTGGTCATCTCTCTAATGGGCACTATTATACATTTATTTGCACTGAGTTTTATTTTATCTTAATAGTGGCTTAATAGGGATGACATCATTTAACCCCTTACCTTCATTTTCCCTAAGTAAATGCATCCATTTTATCTCCACACATTCTGTTTGTGTTCTTATGTCACCCCCTCTCAATCTTGGTGTATGCATTTCCAGCACCAAAAACGTAAACCAGTGATCGCACCCTACTGATATAACATGTTTAGACAGTGCATTCCTATCATCCCTCTTGGTGATACTATAAACATCCTCTCGTATTCGGTCCCTCAAACATCGATTGGTTTTTCCAACATAGAAACTTCTACAGATCACACAGGACACACAGTACACAACACTCTGACTACCACAGTCAGCGTGAAGTCTAATGTTAAAACCCTATCCTGTGTCTGGATGTACAAACTGGTCATCTGTGTCTATGTATCTACATGCATTGCAATGGTGACAAGGATGTGCACATATCCTTTGACTAACTATGCTCTTCTGACTGCTAGATAAAGGCTTATAACCTAACATTTTCTTCAGTGAAAGGTGATTCTTAAAACAAAAGGAAGGTGAATCTCCTAGCAACCCCTTACATCTCTCATCTGAGACCAAAATTCTCCAGTGTTTTCTAATGATCTTACAAATAGATCCTGAGTCCTTAGAGTATGTAAGGCTCATACGTGTTGGCTGGGTAGGCTTCAAGGCCAAAGGAGTCGACTCCTCACCTTACCTTCTGTTCAACAAGTCAGTAGGGAGTGCCTCAAAGGAATCATACATATCACTATCTTTTGTATTTAATCTGGCTGTTCTGAAAAACTGTCCTTTGAGGACATTCTGCTTAATATGCTTGGGATGCATGCTACATGAGTGTACTGTATTGTTGGTCTTGCAAGGTTTAACATACTGTTTGGTATACAACCCTCCTGCAATCTTATGCACCATCACATTTAAGAAAGGAATGATTTCTGCTGACGAATCATAAGTAAACCGAAGGAAGTTAGTAGTACTGTTTAAGTAACACACAAATTGATCAAGAGTTTCTGCTGTGTCCCCCCAAATAAGCAACAGATCATCCACATAGCTGCCATAATAAAGCATCCAACGTAACCAAAAGGGCCTCTTCTCTACTATACAGCTTAAGAAAATCCCTAGTGTCTCTCAGGATGTTCCCCATTCTGTTAATCACTGGACAAAGTTGATTCTCAACATAAATAGACATGTGCTCTGTGGCCCTTCCCCTGCCAGAGACTATTGGCTGCATGGGTGGATGCAGCTGGTCTTTATGGACCTTAGAAAGTCCATATGTTTTTGATATTACCACATACTCAACCAAGAAATAATCATACAAGCATCTGTCTATTACTCCATCCATAAGTAGGCCTTCAACTCTCTCGTGTATCTTAGCTGTTAGCCTAGTTACTTCTTGTCTGCTTAGCTTAGTGTAAGTGCACTCATCACTCAACAGCAATAACATAGCATACAAATATCTTGAAACATCCATAACAACTATGCCACCCCCTTTATCAGCAGGTCGAAAACAGATGTCAATGCATTTCATTAAATCAAGCAACGAAGAAAAAAGGATGTGAGAAATAAATGTAAATATCATCAGTACATAACTTAAAAAAAGGCTAACAGCTAAGACACATCAAAGAGTTGAAGGCCTACTTATGGACGGAGTAATAGACAGATGCTTGTATGATTATTTCTTGGCTGCGAATGTGGTAATACCAAAAATTTATGGACTACCACAACCTTTAGAGAAGAGGCCCTTTTGGTTACTCTGGATGTTACCTCATTATTTTCCTGCATTCCAAATGATGCAGGTATTGATAATGTTTGAGCGATTCTGGGCTGAAACCCTACCTTTAGTAGTGATAAAGTCTATCTGATTTGTACACTGATAGAACTTATATTGGAGCACAATGTGTTTATATTTGAAGATGAACATTATCTGCAACAGACAGGGGTGGCTATGGGCACAGTATGTGCCAATAGCTATGCCAATATAGTTCTGGCTGAATGGGAATTGCAGAATGTATTCTCTGATAGTAATGGGTTTAGAAGGTTTGTACTTTATTATGGCTGCTATGTGGATGATCTGTTCCTTATTTGGGGGGACATAGCAGAAAATCTTGATCAATTTGTGTATTACTTAAACAGTACTACTAACTTCCTTCAGTTTACTTATGATTGGTCAGCAGAACTCTTTCCTTTCTTAGATGTGATGGTGCATAAGACTGCAGGGTAGTTTTATACCAAACAGTATGTTAAACCTTGCAAGACCAACAATATAGTATGCTCACGTAGCATGTTAAGCAGAATGTCCTCAAAGGACAGTTTTTCAGAAGAGCCATATTAAATACAAAAGATAGTGAAATGTACAATTCCTTTGAAACACTCACTACTGACTTGTTGAACAGAGGGTACAACAGTTCAGAGGTTGTAACTGCGCAGAATGATGCAGTTATGTTGAGGGGTACACGAACGAGACTGTACTTTAATGATCAGGCTGAGGAGTCGACTCCTTTGGCCTTGTAGCTTACCCAGCCAACACGTATGAGCCTTACATGCTCTAAGGACTCGGGATCTACTTGTGAGCTCATTAGAAAACACTAGAGAATTTTGATCTCAAATGGAGCTGTAAGTCGCTGCTACGAGATTCACCTTCCTTTTGTTTTAAGAATCGCCCTTCACTGAAGAAAATGTTATAAGCCTTTATCTAGCAGTCAGAAGAGCCTAGTTAGTCAAAGGATAGGTACGCATCCTTGTCACCATTGCAATGCATGTAGATACATAGACACAGATGACCAGTCTGTACATCCAGACACAGGATAGGTTTTTAACATTAGACTTCATGCTGACTGTGGTAGTCAGAATGTTGTGTACTGTACGCCTGTGTGATCTGTAGAAGTTTCTATGTTGGAAAAAGCAATCACTGTTTGAAGGATCGAATAAGAGAGCATGTTTATAGTATCACCAAGAGGGATGATAGGAATGCACTGTTTAAACATGTTATATTGGGAGTCTATATCACAATATCAAAATTCCAAAATATCAAACACCATAAGCTCGACTTTGGAATCTCAAAATGTGATATACTCGAATGCTCAGAACAGCGAATTTTTTCCAAGGGGAAAAGATTTGCTTTTCCGAAAAAACACACACACAGCACAAGCACACCAGAATACATAATCCTCACATACACACTTCACAAAACCCTACACTAAACCATACATACACTACTAGCTATCCACTTACCTTAACCCAACCCTAACCCTAAGGTCCCTAACTAACGTACACTCACCTTACCCGCTCCCTAACCCTAAGGTCCCTAACTATCGCACACTCATCTTACCTGCCCCATAACCCTAAGGTCCCTAACTATCGCACACTCACCTTACCCGCTCTCTATCCCTAAGGTCCCTAACTATCACACACTCACCTTACCTCGGTCTGTTCGCACACTTATCTTAACCTGGTCCGTCATCTTCACACCACAGTCGGGGAAATAGCGAAGCTGCAGAAACGGCCCACCGAATACTTTCCCTAGGAAAATATTCGGTGTTCTGCAGCTTCGCTATTTCAAGCGTTCGCTGAATAGGGGTCGATATTAGAACATTCGATGTTTTAACACTTCAATATTCTAATATAGACCTGTTATATCAGTAGGGTGTGGTCACTGGTTTAAGTTTTTGGTGCTGGAAATGCATACACCAAGACTGAGAGGGGGTGATATAAGAACACAAACAGAATGTGTGGAGATAAAATGGATGCATTTATTTAGGGCAAATGAAGGTAAGGGGTTAAATGATGTCATCCCTATTAAGCCACTATTAAGATCATGTGACCTCAGGCATTAAGCTATATAACTGCACTACAATGTGAAGTTTTAATGGATCTGATGAAGTACCTATGTGTATGAAGGCGCTTATCCTGTTTGTATTTCTTAATATATTTTTTACATATTTTATTTTATTTTATTAAATCGGATTGATCATACTTCTCTCTGCCTCCATCTTTTTTCTCTTTTTTCTCTTTTTTTAAAGAAATAATATTTGCACAATATTGCTGGCATTTCTAAAGATCCTGCTGAAATGAGTTTTATATACAGTGAACACAATTCCTTTACATCTAAAATTTGTCGTCCCAGGGACATGTATCTTCCCAGCAAAAGATTTAAATGTGATAACAGACAATTTATATAAACCATTCCCAGGCCATCCAGTCATAAGACAGATATGAGCCTTTTACATCAGCTGATTTTACAATTCCTCTGTTACCCAATTTGGAATAGCTCTTTACTGATTAAATCTGCACTATTCAGTAGTGTGGTAACTAACCCAAATAAATATGGAAACTATTGTTTCAAATCATTTACTTTTAAGTTTCTTTATTATTCCAAGTTGTTACATATGTTTGCTGCAGTTTAATTATACTGATTTTGTTTGCTTTCCTAAATTAGCCTTTTTGGTGAAAGCTTATCGTGGCTGTTATTCTAAGTGTCTTTGTTCTGGTTTAAGCACTTGGGCTCCAATCTAGTTATTTTACATTAGGAAAGTTTGCGGTCTAAACTCTTGTAACAGGAACGGTTAGCCTATGCTCTTCTGAGCTAGAAATCACTTCTTTAAGTCTTATTGTGCCTTTATATGATTAGCTATAGGGCTAGTTTATTTAAACATTTAAATCTCTGAGCCTGGCATGTTTGGCACCAGTTGGTAATCATGCTAATTGGGCAGACGAGTGCTGCTGTTTTCTGGAAAAATCTACAAAAGCTAAGACTTACATTATCATATCCACTGTTTATCCATTTGCTTTTTGCATTGTTTTTGTCACAGATGCATTAATTGTGTGTTTCTGTGTTGAATACCTGTACTTTTTGGACTTTTTTACAGCATTTAGTTAGAACTGCTGCTCTCTGTGCAGAGGTGCCCAACAGTGATCTGTATCATAGATGATATTTCACAGAGTAATTCACCCTTGTAATCTGTGTAGACAGTAATCTCTTGCAGTGTAATTTTCCCTTAAAATATCCTTACTGTCTAGACAGATTTTTGTAACTACTAGTGCATCTAGTTTACAAATAGCTGAGCTCTGCTCATCAAGTCTCCTTGTATTATTGACCTATTCAATATTTAAATTTCACTCTTCCCAAGTAGATCAGTAGCCATGGATGTGCACTTCCTACTCTCTCTGTGACCAATCTGGTTGAAATGGGTATTCTATGGCATTGTCACAATTGCCTCATGAACACTGACAACCCACTTACTCTTAATAAAACAGATAGAGGTGTACATACACTTTAACGCTGGAGGTAAAGCTCACTCATACCACAAAAACTAATCTTATAGAGGTCGTAAGTGACACTTGCACCACACCTACTGATCAGGGTAAAGACCCTACACATAAAACTACTTGTGCTGAGGCACATAAGGGTATCCTTTTTAAAATACTAAGACCTCCTGCTCAGCACAATCAAAAAATGGTCCTCAACCATCACATAAACACACCGTTAAAGCACCACTCACAGATACATATATTAACACTGTATTCGATGCCTCTACTGCTAAACATTTAATACAAACCAATGCACAGCAAAATTTCCTGGTCATTCATTATTCTATAGTGAGGCATATCAATGTCACCCTCACCAGACTGAGCAAGAAAGAGTCATGCTTAGCTGCTTTCTGGGGCTAGGGTCCACCAAGTCACACAGGCACTCAGGTCACTGAATGACTGGTAACAGTATGACTCTGTCATAGATCATGTGGGTGTTAATGACCTGAAAAGTACCTCCCTTAATTATATGAAGCGAAACACGATCCAATCAAGCTCAATGATTATGTGTCTCAGGCAGGTATGAGCCTAGCATTGAGAAACATACATTCTCCAAGGATGATGCCACATTACCAACAGAAAAGGATTCATTTTAACAATTGGGTTATCTACTTGTGTCAATCCAAGATGGTGCAATATTTGATGACCTCAAAGGACATAATTGATAGACCACCCAACTTTGCCAGGAATGGTCTGCACTTATCTCCTCTAGGATTTTAGATATTGGCAAAGACCTTTTTCACTCCATAGTGCATTTTTTACACAATGCAAAAGTGATAAACCTCCAGACTTAACTGAATCTGTGAAGGAATACCTGAAGGTGGTACTGCTCAATGCCAGAAGACTTAACAAGAAACTCCACTCCCTGCAAACCTTCCTCACCCTGGATAGTGTAGATATCTGTGTAGTAGTGGAGACATGGTTTAATATCATGGAGAGTACCCCAGTAATGAAAGGTTATTATGCCTGTCACACCTTTAGAACAGCTATTGCACAGAAGGGAACTAAGGGTGGAGGGGTCTCAGTCTATATTAAAACCAACCTCACCTCCAAACTATTATAATGTGTGACACACTGGTACTCCTACATGTGCAACTCACCATAAACAGGGTCTCATACCATATCCTTGCAATCTGTAGGTCTCTCTCCATGTCCCAAGAAACCCATACTTCCTATCTTAATGAACTAGAGTCCCTCTCAGTTCAACCCACTACAATATTCATGGGGAATCTCAACTATCCCTCCATAGATCAGGAATGCTACACCACTTCTAATACACAAGCCCAGCGATTCCTAAACTTTGTTAATACCCATATCCTGAAACTGTTGTCCATTCTTCTACCAAGAGTACAAACATCCTTGACCTACTACTCACAAACATGGGGTGCTGATATTCCTCATCCAATGTAATGTCTTTGCTAATCAGATCTTACAATAAGGCAGTGTTGCTTGAAATAAAAATTAAATCTATGGATCCAACAAAACCAAAAACCTTTAAGAACTGTTCCAAGGCTAAACACTACTAAACCACACTTTGGCTAAATTTCAAGCACCTCCAAACTCAGTAAACACCATAGAATATGCTAAGCTATTTACAGAATCTCTGTACAGCCATAATGATAGCTGTATAGTGTGAGCTGTGCCCATTTGAATTAAGAATAAGTCAAACTCAAAAGACGAGCCACCCTGGTGGAATCACAACATCAATCAGTTATATAACAAAAGAAAAAAAATCTTGGATAAGTGTAGGAGGAGCAAAGCCATACATACAAAAAACCCCTTGGCCAGTCTAAGCAGCCAGCTAAGATGGTTAACTAATACCTCAAAGACTAAAACTGAAGAAGAAAAATAACTTCTCAGGCAAAGGACAACCACAAACCTTTCTACAGCTATGTCTGTAACCTCAGGGTGGATAAGCAACAATGGACAGAACTTACTGTGAATGGTATCACCCACACTGAACAAGAGCCCATTTCTAACCCTTTGGCTGACAGGGTCAGCTCAACCCCCCCCCACCAGTGGTCCAAAGGGAATACCACATACCACTATCATATCAACCATTACTAGGGAACAGGTCATCAATGCACTTTCCAGTGCCAAAAACACTTCATCGTTGGGCCCTAATAACATCCTGGGATGATTAATAAATAGCATGAAATATGACCTCTCTGGTCCACTTGAATCACTTTTCAGCTGGAACCTACAGTCAGGTTTTGTGCCCGAGGAAGGAAGATGTCTACAGTCATTTCCCTACATAAAGGAGGTCCAGACAATGATCTGGTTAACTACAGGCCCATAAGAATAACCAGACTCATATGTAAAGCCATGAAAAGAATCATAATGGACATGATAAACATAGGTAACCTGCAAATGCTGGATCCATCACAGTTCATCTTTGTTAATGGAAACGTCATGCTTATTAAATCTGGTGGACTTTTATGAGAGGGTCACCAAAGTATTGGATGAAGGCAAGACTGTGCGCACAATTTATTTCAAACTGGAAAAAGCTTGATACAATACCCCAATTAGGCATTATAGACAAGCTCATTAATTTAGTTATAAACCCTTATATCATCTAGTGGATAGCCAACTGGCTGATTTACAGGATCCAGGAGGTGAAAATAGGTGAGGCCATCTCCACCAACAGGCAAGTCACCAGCAAAGTCTCCCAGGGCTTGGTACTGGACCAACTCCTTTTTGCATCTATTTCTCTGAAATGGATTTATGGCTGATTAAGTTTGCAGATGATTACAAACTGGGGGTTATCATTGACTCCTCTGCAGACAATAGCATTCTTCAATAAGTCTTATCTCTGTCTAACAAATGGTGCCAAAGCCATGGTCTTAAACTCAGTGCTAAGAAATGCATATCTGTACCCTTTGGGAAGTCGACCATCCCAGCTAATTATTGTGTTAACAATGCAGCCCTAAGAGTCCACCCAATAGTCAGGGATTTGAGAACGTATGTCAAAAGTAGCCTTACCTTCAACCACCACTTGGCTGGAGTTGTGAGGAAATCCTTTTTATTTTCTGCAACTTAAAAGTAAGGGCATGGTCTCTGGGTCCAAAGAGGCCATTATTACATTGTACTCCGCCCTTATTAGATCAGTCATAAACTACAATGCTCCCTTTGGTATGTACTTGACCAGGCATATGCAGGAGCTAGAGTGACCTCAGATGTTCTTTACAAAAAGAATACAAGGCATAACAAACCTGCCTTATGCAGAGCGCCTTAAAGCCCTTTTTTCTACTCAGTCTCCTATAGCTTGCTGAGTGGAGATCTATGTCTTGCTTACAAGGAATCCACACACCCCACACTTATGAATCTCCTGCATATTTGTAAATCCAACAGTATGAGCAATACAAGGTCTAGGGACCTGACTTTTGTATGTGACTTAATCAGAACATGCTGGAGAGGAAAATATGTTTCCCAGAGACTGCCCCTCCGATAGAACAGGCTTCCCATCCATGTCAAGCTGAGTTTTGTATTACTCATTTTAAGTACAACCTAGACCTGTAGATGGGGAATAGGAAATTTACACCGGGCCCAGCACCCATGACCCTTATGGACAGACGGAGCTTATAAATGCCTTGGCCTCAATGGCCTATTTGGATACAGAACATTATTATACTTCTGGGAAAACATGGCTAGACTTAGAAAGCCCTCCTGTGTCATTAGCATAGTAAAAGTCTAAGACTTTATTAACAATTTAACGTTTCTTTTACATTAAGCATTATATGAGTTTGCTACCTTGTAAATAGTGTATATGGTTATAGTGTATTTTTATTAAGTTGTTTACAACTATGGGTTTCCCTCTGTTTATAGTTAATGCTGTTGTTCTTGGTAGTTATAAAAAAATAAAGAATTTTTGAGAGAGACAATTACTGGAACTTGGAATTCCTTGAAATCATACATTTTTTTCTTTAGCCTCTGGTCTTGCATTATTGATTTGTTGAATACAAGCTCTTGCAGGGTTTAAATAGGATATTAATGTTTATTACACATACACACAGCTGTACATCTACATAATACCCACACAAACAAATAGAGTTTGCATTCCTGACCAGAAAATCTGTTCAGACTCAATAACGTCTGTACCATGATGCATAGCAGGGGATTTATAGTGGACTATCTGCAAACTTTCCAGCTAAGGCCAGAAGTTATGGAAATGTGCTGTTTGCTTAGTGATAATACACTGCAGTGTAACACAGACATGATTTTGCATGCATCAAAAATCTGTATGGTTAAGTAGCTATCTGTGGAATGATGTGAAAGATCAGAGTAAATCTAAATATAACTTCTAAAGCTAATTCTAATTCCTCTAATACCTCACTCTTTTGGTGGTGCTGGGGTAGCATTGTCACCTCACAGTAAGATGTTGACCTGTTCGATTCTCAGCTAAAGCGTCTTCTGTGTGGAGACATGCATGAATGGGCGTACCTTCGTTGAAGGTTGTGCGTCAGGGCTGGCATCTCGGTACGTAAAAATCAACTGCCAATCATTAACGGACCGGAGTTCCGCTGTGGCAACCCCTAACCGGGAAAAGCCGAAAGATACAACAACAACTCTTACTTATCTTATACACTACTCTTCTGTCTTTAAACTCTTAGTACAAGGCCTGTAAATTTAATGTTTGTGAATATCAGCACAAATGTTATTATACTGACTTTTAAAATATGTATTCACTGAAACTGCCTTATAACATTTGTTAGTGTAAATATTAATTGCATTAAATATGATACATTTTAGCTTTTCTCCCTGGGCCTCTGCTGTGCCCAGTCAGACTTTTCTTGTAAACAAATGACAACAAATAAAACAAATAAAATATTCAACTGAAGTAGAGCAGAGGAAACTGTACACTGTTTTGAATGGTTGCTTGGTATTAAATTGACACCTGCAGACCATTTGTTGCTCTATCACCACATGCTTCCACACACCTTCAGTTCCTCCCCACTCTGTCGCCACTGGTGCTCTCCCCCTACTGCCAGTGACAATTTTCTCACACCATTTATTAGCAACCTTCTGTGTTTCAACATAAAACTTAATGTCCACCTCTTTAGTATGACAGTAATGTGCATTCTTTTGCCACTTGACTTTATAACTGATGAATATATCAGTTGGCATACAACCCCCTCTTGATTCAGCGGCCATAGCACTGAACCTAAAAAAAACTTTCTTTTGCCTGCACTTTTATAATCCCTATTATCATCAGATGCCTCTTCAGGGTAGCCTGTTCCAGGACTCATTCTTTCATTTGTTGTCCCTCATCCTTACATTTGGGCTGCTATAATTTGTACAATAAAACACACCCTCCTAGGAATTAACTGTGCCTTCCACACAAAAAAAAAAAAAAAACAAAATATAATAAAAAGCAAAGGCACAGAAACATGACAGAGCAGTTAACTAAAACAAAGTTTATGGTAAGCGCTTTCACACTTCAGGAGTGCTTCATCAGACTGTAATAAAAATTAAAACAGCATAGCTTTTATCTAAACACCAATAATAAATCAATTAAACATTTAACCAATCAAAACAAGACACTCACATCAATAAAATGATTAAAATCACTTAAACAAATCTCTACCTTTTAAAACAGGTCTTAAAGAGCCCCTGCCATCTATCCCTGGATACTTATCAGCCTGTAATATAAAGATCCAGGACAGGTCACGCTGTTCCATATACTTCCTAAAAATCACCCCCTCTCTCATTCCTCACTACCATCTCTATCACTTTAAAAGTGAACACATGTCCATTGCTGTATTCCAAAGTATGCTTGGCAATAGCACTTCTAACATCATTGTTCTTAAAGCAATAAATGTTTTCTCTAATATGCTCCCTAAGGGAGCAATTAGTTTTTTCCACATAAAAATTTGAACAGATCCTGCAAACTGCTAAATAAACAACATATTTTGTATCGCAACTAGCTGATACATTGAATCAATATTCATGTCCAGTTCATGGGTGCCTAAACAAGCTTGAGACATCTATACAGTGACAGAAGTTACATCGGTTACAGCGACCATCCCTCCACACTTCTCTACACTTGTATTACTGTGCCTACTATCCCTATAACACAACTGTCTCTTAAGGGACTTTTTGTCTTTAAAAACAAATAGAGGCTGATCGCCAACTACATTCTTAATCCAATCATCTGCATGTAAAATAGATCAGTTCATCCTTACTACATCACAGACAGCTTGGATGTCACTGGTATAACTCAAAACAAAAGGGACCCCTCTACCATTAATTTCATTCACACCTGAAGCATATGCACCTTCCCATGCTGCTTTCTCTTTACCATTCTTGAAGTTTGGTTGTGCTCTATTGTACCTAAACAACATAGTATCAGAGCACATCCTTTCCATTTCAATTGAATTATAACCCCTAGCCAATAAATCTTGTTTCAAGGTAGTCAAGTCTCTATAAAAACCTTGATCCGAGCTATGTAACCATGAAGCACGCATACCCTGACTTTTGAGAATGTTTCTATAAACAGAAGTATAGTGCATACTGTTACATTGAAGTAACCCAATACACCTACAGGGCTTCCTAAATAAACTAGTACTAAAACCTAATCAGGGTTCCTTAAAAATACATGCATCAAGAAAATCAATATCACTATAAGAACAGTGAAAAGTAAACTTCAAGAAGGTAGTGATAGAATGTAAATAAACTGTCTTAGCTGATCGTTTGTCCCTTCCCATAACAAAAAGATGTCATCCACAACCTTTCGATAGAACCTTAAGTAACAAATAAAACTGTTGTTACATAACACAAACCGTGTCTCCCACTGAGCATATTTTGTCCCTATCTTGTGGGCTATGGTGACTCATGGATCCAGATAATTACTTTACTTGGTCAGTTCAGTCCTCCACCCCCCTACATGTACTACCACTACTATTCGAGTTATTCCTTCATGATCTACAAGACATCTGCTTTTAAACTCACATTATCCAAACTAGTCTTAATCTCCAGTAATTTAGCAATCATGTCACTGTAGTTGTCTGTTAATTATATCCAACATCAGTTCCTGCACAAATACTTTTAATTTACGTTGCTCAGTTTCTGCTTTAATGTGACCACTGTGGCCTACTTATTCCTCACATCAGCTGGAATGGAAATTAGTTTCCTGGAAATTATGCTGCATCTCTCATCCAGATTTGCTGTTTTATTTTACTTGCTCGATTCTCATTCCTCTATATAGGATAAGTAAATAATAATTTTGTTTAATTTTATTTTCTTTGTATAGGCTGGCCCTTATAAAACTTTTCAGTTCAGCATCTTGGCATCCACCTGTACTTTCTTTCCCTTTTCATCTTCCCACATGTACCGCTGGCTCTGTACATCCACCTGTACCACCTTTCCCTTTTTATCTGCCCACATGTACAGCTGGCTCTGTACATCCACCTGCACCACCTTTCCCCTTTCATCTGCCCACATGTACAGCGGGCTCTGGACATCCACCTGTACCACCTTTCCTCTTTCATCTGCCCACATGTACAGCTGGCTCTGTACATCCACCTGTACTTTCTTTCACTTTTCATCTGCCCACATGTACAGCTGGATCTGTACATCCACCTGTACCACCTTTCCCCTTTCATCTGCCTACATGTACATCTGACTCTGTACATCCACCTGTACCACCTTTCCTCTTTCATCTGCCCACATGTACAGCTGGCTCTGTACATCCACCTGTACTTTCTTTCACTTTTCATCTGCCCACATGTACCACTGGCTCTGTACATCCACCTGTACCATCTTTTACCTTTCATCTGCCCACATGTACAGCTGGCTCTGTACATCCACCTGTACCACCTTTCCCCTTTCATCTGCCCACATGTACAGCTGGATCTGTATATCCACCTGTACCACTTTTCCCCTTTTCATCTGCCCACATGTACAGCTGGCTCTGTACATCCACCTGTACCACCTTTCCCCTTTCATCTGCCCACATGTACAGCTGTCTCTGTACATCCACCTGTACCACTTTTCCCCTTTCATGTGCCCACATGTACAGCTGGCTCTGTACATCCACCTGTACCACTTTTCCCCTTTTCATCTGCCCACATTTACAGCTGGCTCTGTACTTGCACCTCTTCTCTGGCTTCTTCTATCTCCCTGCTCTCTGGCTAAAATACTATATAATAAGTCTTAAGTGCTCCTGGTGCTTAATTGTTTTTTGAGTATTAATTACATTTTTAGCTTGCAATTTGCTCCATGATGTTTTGCTCTCTTAAGGGGTCACACTTTAATTTCTAATGGGTACACACAATTCACTCATGTTTCTTCCGCCTTCACTATTCAACTGCATATATCAAGATTTTTCTTTACCCCTTACACTCCTCTCTGCCACTCAAGCTCCTCCCAAATTCTGTTACAATTGCTTATATACCTGACATTCCTACTTAGAACTTTTACTTCATTGTCCTAAAGCCCCAACCTTCTTGAAAACAGTTACCTGGGCATGACCTGCTTTCTTAAATAGCCATATTTCTCAGTCTCTCTTCAGCAACTTCTCATCTCATTATCTTCAAAATTAACAATGAATTGTTCCAATCCATGCTAGTGGTTAGAGTCAGTAGAGGCAAAAAGACAATATCATCAGCAAACAACAGAGATTCAACCTCTTACTCTTAAAATGGGTATTTCAGATACCCTGTCAATGAAAAATCAGAAGCTGCAGAAAATATAAGATTTACCCTCTTAGCAGAGTCATGTACCTAGCCTGAATAACTTTAGCCAGAGCTAAGAATATGAGGACAACCATAATTACTACAACACAGGCACAACATGACATGCAACAATGGTTCAACAAGGCACTGCTGGAGTATTTCTCACAAGACATTCTGAGATACACTGCCACATTCCTTGCCCACAGCAACAAATTGTATGGATGTACTGACAAAGTATCTTGACCTCATTAATATATGCTTAAGGACAATTTATCTAAGGAGGCTGAAGATTTGATCATTTATGCCTGTAGTACACTATTCTTTTTTTTTCTTTTGAAAATGGGGACACACTCTTGTTTACCAGTTCAGAGAGGGAGAGTTTCAGCCTTCCACAAAACAATGAAGTGAATTGAAAAAAATGACATATCACATTTATAACTATGATGTTATGTCATTGACAAATGCATGCATAGTCATTTGCAATCACATTATCACAACACTGACACTAATTCATTTTTAAATTTGCCCTACTGTGTTTATTGATCCCTGATTCAGTGAGGACTTGTTTCTTATAAACAAAAAGACTCAAAACCATGAAAAAATAAAAAAAAATGGACAGGAACCGAAATACCCAACACGAGTTTAATACACTGAAATACAATAAGCGCTTTCGTTCATTACAATGAATGAACTTCCTCAGATAACCAGTTAAACAATTGGTCCAAGTTAAAAACCATCCCAACACATAATAATTAATAGAGCTACAGTTTGAATCAATTCCCACCCAATTTAAAAAAATACAAAATTTATAAAAACTAGGGTGAACATAGAAAAAAGTTTTTTTTACCTGCTCAAACTTTTAAGTTTCAACATGCAATAAATGGAACAAAGATCATTCAACTTGGGATCTTGCTAATTCACAGTGAATTATTTTACTAGCTGCCATAAAATTATCTTGCAGGACACTTTGATCTTTCTTGATCCTTAATGGTAAGTATAAGACCACTGTCATGCAGAAACATGCCATTATTATATCTTAATTCCACCTACTCTTTACATTAATGATAATTTTGCTACCACCTACTCTTTACATTAATGATAATTTTGCTACACCGAAATAAGTAAGCATCCATGTTAAAACAGTTACACCACTATTTGTTGTAGCTCCAGCTTCAGTTGTAGGGTATCCTGGATTCTATTTGTACCAGGGAGTGTGGAACAGAAGAAGCTCAGATTGATTGCCTTTTCTCGTGTAGTTTCTGTAGTGCAGATAAAGCACAGATTAATTCTCTCATTTATTCTCAACTTTGCATATGATGATATTCTGAACTGTTTTACAGATAGTAAGGAAAACCAAAGAGCATATCAGTTTCCAGTCATTGTGCACTGACTAGAACTAAATTTCCACACACACCTCAATTTATAACCCTTAAACTGACCATTAGCTTCCCAGATGTTTTATTTAACCTTAAATGTCACTGATACTATCCCCTGAAGCTGGTGGTGCTCCCATAGTGGGGTGGACAGTGGAAGTGGAGCAGAGGAGCCTGCAGTATCTGATCCGGTGACCCTGCATAATAGGGTGGGTTTTAGTTTGCTATGCTCTAACTGGTTGGAGTTAGAGGCATCATATGCATCTTGTGTTTCTTTTTCTTGCCCAGGAGAATAAAACTGCTTCTTATGTACTCCGTATGTTCTACTGCAATGCAAAATTCATATGATTTGAAATGACAGAAAATCTCCCACTCAGCTATGAATAGGGAAACTAAAACTCATAAGCCTTCTAAAAACTATCATGGAAATCAGCCCAGTTTGTGGGATGTTTTTCCTTATTTCAGAAGAAATGATTAACATTACGAATCATTAATTAAAATAAGTATAATCAGAAAGTTTTGAAATGTAGTTACTGCTGCAGTGACTCTAGCACCATGGACAGATAATTTTTGCTGTTTGAGCATTTTTCTTTTCCCAGGCAAGTACTTTATTTCTGTGTATTTTTTTAAGGAAGCACATTAAAATAATCTGATTAAGTGTTCTTGAAATTATTTGGAAAATGCATCTGTTAACAGAAGCTATAGCACTTGGCAGAGCATCTTATTAGTACTAATAAGTTCTCTATTAAATGTTCATTAGGACGTCTGGGTCCTATGACAAACTTTAATGCTTTTATAATGCAACATGAATTTAAATATTCTGTTTTAATGGTGACCTCCAACTGCACTGAGTATGTATTAAAGCAGGAAAAGCTTGTCACCTAACATATTTGCAAAAAGCCTAAAGCAGGGCTCAGACAAATTCTTTCGTGCCTTTTTCATATGCATAATTTGTGAATGGTTAATGAAGTTTACTCTCGAGAGTTCTTATGCCTAAAATCCAGTTATATTAACTGTGGCTTGGAGGTTTGGGGATTTACCTTATCAAGGATTATTTGTATTAAACTACTGAGCAATACGAAGAAATGCCAAGAGCTATCCCTGAGAATTCAATAATAACTGTAAAATCATTTGGGAAATGCATATATTCTACATATAATCTTTAAATCCCTGGTTAATATA
>NC_056730.1:242732032-242749532 GCF_019279795.1 Protopterus annectens | reverse complement strand
ATTTATGGCTTTGTCCAGATTTCTTGCTCTAAGAGATTGAGAGGTATGAATTGCAAGGATATATTTTATGGCTATTTTATCTAGAATGAATGAATAACATTTTGGTGGTATTCAAAAAGGACTGATATACATTGTAAAGGTTCAACTGCTGTATAAGGAGCTGATTATTCAGAAGTGCATATTGGCTGGATTTCAGAAAGAAAGGAAGGAAAGAAAGAAGATGTGATTCTGAGATGTGGTGTTTTGAAATGCAAGAAAAACATTAATTCCTATTTTTGACAGGCATGGCAGGTTTTGCAGGTTACAAAGGATTTTCAAGGCCAATTAGTCCAACAAATATTCACCCACAGGGTTTACCTCCTTTTCAAAAAGCGAAATGCCAGGGAGTCCCATGATAAACTTTACAGTACCCATATGGTTTTCTAGGCTTAGTCTGTAGGAAGATATTGAAGCACATTATTTAACCTGGTGAGAAAATTTATTCCAGAGAAGGTATATAAATGTGTCTCTGCTTGTTTTTTATCTGCTGATGAAGGTTTAAATCTCTTGTTCTAGTATTATCTGAGCTGTTTGAAGTATTGAGGTATAAGAGGTCAATAACCTCAGGATCTGTAATGGTTCAGTAAGTAAGGCACAGGTCTTCTCACAGGAGTCTATAAGATACAGAGCACAAGGAAGGAGCTTTCAGTACAGCTAACTAAGGTTCTTAAGACAAAAGAGTTTTTGATAGAATCCTCTGGCACTTTTGGAGTTTGCTTATATATCAGGTGGGATGTGTAGTATTGTACTCGATAATAGGTCTGATCACTGCTGAATAAAGGGAAACAATAACATGTCTGGATTTTGATGAAGTACTTTTGGTTATTAGTTGTGCTAAGTAGAATGATTTCCTGACTACAATCACCATGTGTTGAATAAAGGAAAGGGAACTATTGACCCATGTGCCCAGGTCTCTAACTACCTTTTTGTTTTCTGAAGGTGTGCATTCTATACTATATACAGTGAGTAATTTTTGTTTTCTGAAAAAAACAATGCTACATTTTAAACATTCAGTTTAAGCCAATTTTCCATACACCAAGTGTTAAATAAGGTAAGCTGTTTCTGAAGAGCACAGATATCTGAGGGTAGGTGGTTGGAGGTTAACAATTTTCTCCAGTTTGAAATCACCTGCAAATTTGGTTAACCAGAGGTTCATAGGTGAGTATTAGGCTAATGGCCCTGGAGTCAACACAAGCCTAGTCCAAGAATATTCTCAGTTGTCCTGTTGCCGGATGTTAGTTAGATGTGCCCTATCGGACAAGGCTGTTGAAGTGATCCCCAGGGTGAATTTCCTGTTACCCATCCACTCGTCAAGATTTTTCTTGAAAAGGGCTAGTGAAGTACTCTGCTTGACATGAATGGGGAGTTTATTACAGAGTATGGGACGTCTCTGGGTTAGGAACCTGTCCCTCCAGCAGGTTCTGATTATTGTGGTGATGAGGTTTAGGTTTTTGAAGTGTGGGGTGCAGAGGGACTGAGACTTTTTCAGATGAAGCATGTTTAGCAACACTGGGTCAGACATGGCATTGTATGCCAAGCAGAGATCACCTCTAAGTAGGCAATATGAGATGGAGTATAGCTGGAGTTTTTCAAATCTGTCTGTATAGGGCATGTGTTTGAGTCCTAGGATCCTCTTTGTGAGGAAATGTTGCGGCCTCTCCAGTTGTTGCAGGTGTCTAGTGACGTACATGCCAAATGGAGCATTGTACTCTATAATGAGTCTAATAAGGGATGAGTAGAGAGGGATTATGAGTTCTTTCTTCCTGGATGAGAAACCTCTTGTAATGAGGTGTGTCAAATAGAAGAACTTTCTAACTACAGTGACAACATGGTTGTTGACGGAGAGGTTGCTATCTACTTGTGCCCCTAGATCTCTTATCACACCTTGGGAGTTGAGAGGGCTACCATCAATGTGGTAGTTCGTGGGCACCTTGTTTTTTCTGAAGGGGATGACAATGGACTTTTTAGCATCTAGCTTAAGACCATGGTTCTGGCACCAGTCGTTGGTGTCTGTGAGGCCTTTTTGTAAGATGTCTATGTCAGCTTGAGAATCAATAATAGCTCCCAGTTTGCAGTCATCTGCAGATTTGGTCAACCAGAGTCTTTTGGTGTTGGGCTGAACTTCAGAGAAATAGATAACAGACATAGCCGTGTGTGACTCAACTTGCGATTTCCTGGTAGTCGGATTTGAAGTCCGCTACTTTCACCATGTGGGTTATGTCCATGAGCCAGTTGGCAATCCATCTTATGATGTAGGGGTTAATGCCTAGATTAGTGAGTCTGTCAATGATCCGTGAGTGGGGGGATGATGTTAAAGGCCTTGGCCAGATCGAGGTAGGCTGTATGGACTACCATGCCTTCATGTACTGCTCTGCTGACAGATTCTAAGAAGTCTATCATGTTGAGCAGGCATGATTTGCCCTTCACAAACCCAAACTGTGAGAGGTCCAGGGTTTGAAGGTTCCCTATATCCCTATTTATGAGGTCCATAATGATGCGCTGCATGGCCTTACAGATCAGGTTCATCAGGCTGATAGGGCGGTAGTTTCCTGGGTCAGTAGTCACTCCCCCTTTGTGGAGTGGAATGACTGTAGTGGTGTGCCATTTGGTGGGAACAAAGCCTGAAGTGAGACTGTGGTTGAACAGGGCACTCAGGTGTGGTGCCAGTCCCTTTATAATTCATGTAGAACACAGCCAGGTATATTATCAGGTCCCACAAAAGCTGTATTTTTGGCTTTCGATAGTCCAGCTTCTACCTGTGCAGCCATGATCTTAGGGATTTGGCATTCCTTGGGTATTGGGATGGGCCCTTTATGCTGTGGGGGGTAAAGTTTGCACTAAACCTGTTGGCCAAGATATTGGCAATATCTGTTGGTTCAGTATAAATGGTGCCATTGTGCCATAGCTCAAAGCTCCTCTGCATATTGTTATGCAAATTCTTGACATAGATAAAGAATGCCTTGTGGTTATCTTTAGCATCTGTTGCAATTTTGTTTTCATAACTAGCTTTGGAGAATTTGATGAGGGATCTCAGTTTTTTGCTGAGACTTACAAGGGAATTTTTCCAGTCAGGTACTGGTATAATTTCTGAGGTAAGAGAAATAGATACCAAAACTGGGGGGGGGGGGGTCTTCACTGGTTACCTTACCACTATTCAAAGAAACACCCAACACTTGAAATATGTGGGGTCTGTCTTTTTGCCAACTTACTATTCATCTGACCATGCAAGGATTTATGTTTAAGAGTGCCAGCTTCCTTACAATTACAGCATAAGATATGGTATCAAATGCTTTGGCTAACTCAAGAAAAACTGCAGAAACTGCAGGATCCCTCTCAATGGCTTGTGTACAAAGTTTAACAGGCATGCTCTCACTTTGATGAAGACAGTTTGTTGGGGGAACCAAGCCTAATGTGATTCTTAATTTCATAATTAATGAGTCACTCCAAAGCTTTGCAAATCAGATTCATAAGTCTGATTGGTCTGAAATTTCCAAGCTCCATGGTAGAGCCATATGGGACATAATCACAGCAATGGAACACACATGGCTAGTTTTAGGATAAATAGTTTAAAGACAGGTTTGACGAGAGTGTGCATGATGGTGTGTAATAGGCACCCATGGAAGAAATGCTTTTGTTTTTTGATAACACCTTAAGAACATGATATTTTGCAATTATAGAGGCTTTAAGGGATTCTGGGATGAGTAGTGATGGAGAAGGTGTGTTGGCATGAAGTTTGCAGAGAACATGTTTGAACCAAATGAAATAGGAAGTATACTAGCAGAGTGGGAGTCCTATTAAGTAAAAGTCAGGGCAATATTGGGAGGTTATTGCTTAGATTTCTAACATAGCTAAATAAAAATTTGTAGTTATCCTTCACTTTAGAAGCTAATATCATGACTTGCTTTATTGCTCCTTGCAATGCTTGTCAGTTTCTTGGCGATATTTTTTATACTGTCCTGATTCTAAGGAATTTTAGCATTACTGTGCAGTTTAAGGTGCTTTATTTTCTCTTTTTATAAAGTTTGTTTATGTTAGTTGACCACCAGGCGTGTTTGTTTTTAAATTTCCCATTCTGTTTAGCTACAGCTGGGAATGCTAGATCTGTATGTTTGTCTAAGTGGGCATAAATCTCCATGGTGAAGTTAGTTACTATGCTGGAGTCACCAGAAGTGCAGTAACTGCCTTATGCTAAATGATAATGAACTCTGTGTATGCAAAGCTAACTAATATGGAGGCATCCCTTTCACAAATAATACTATGTATGCAGTGACCATCACATAGTCACACACTCACCTCAGCTACTACAACATTCTGAAACAGAGTGCATTAAAATACCATACGCTGATGCAGTAAAAAAATAAATAAATAAAACTTTGACAAAGCCACTTAAAACTTTTAAGGTTTTAAGGTCAGGCCTCAGCAGAAGTCCCTCAACTCACATGCTTCATGTACCCTTAAAACAACAAATGTTCAACAGCAAAGTGTTCCCAATAAAATAATGCACTACCACTTTCTGATAAAAATGTTAAGCCTGCTTCTTATGAAAAAATGTTAGTAATTGGTGACTTAGTTATGATACAGCCTTCTGTTTCACCAGGCTATACAAGAAGAGGTTTACTGTCAGATGCCTTTTGGTTGCCAAGATCATGGATGTTGCAAGTGCCATCACAATCCATTCTTGAGAGAAAAACAACTATGACATAGTAGTGATCAATGTAGGAGTAAATGCTATGATGTGCAAAGCCATGGTGGACATTCAGAGAGACATGTCAAAACTCTCAAGGGATGTGATGGATGCAGCTGTATGAAATCCTTCCTTCGCCAAGAATGATGCCTAAAGAAAAGAAAATTGGCTTTAACAATTCAAAGGATCATAGGAGGTTACTAGGCTAATGGTCCTGGGACCCTTACAAGCCTAGCCGAGAGTTTATCTCCAAAACGAAAACCCAGTCAGCATGTCACCCCTGCCAATGAGGGACACAGGTGTAACCCCTAGGACAAATTTGTGGTTTCCCATCCACTCATCAAGGTTACGTTTAAAAAGGGTCAGCAAGATACTCTGACATGTATGAGAAGTCTATTCCAGAGATGGGGCAGCCTCTGGGAGACAATCCTGTCTCTCCAGCATTTTTTGTTGATATTGCATATTAGATTCAGGCCATTCAAGTGGATAATGCATGAGGAGTTAGACTTATGGATATGGAGCATCTCTAGTAGGGCAGGGTCTGAGATTGCTTTGTAGGTGAGGCAAAGATCATCTCTGAGCAATCTGTATGATACCAAGTAGACTGATAGTGATTTGAGTCTGTCCACATAGAACAGGAGTTAGAGGCCATTGATTCTCTTTGTGAGGTATTTCTTTGGCCTTTCCAGTTGGTGCAGATGTTTGGAGAGGTACATACCAAACGGGGCATTATACTCAATTATTGGTCTAATGAGGGTGGAATATAGAGTGGTAATAACCTCCTTTTATCTGGATGCAATCCAATTACTTATGAGTTGAACCAAGTAAAAGACTTTTCTGACCACTGCCACTACATGATGGTCGAACGTGAGATTGTTATCAACTTGAGTACCCAGGTCTCTCACCACAGGTTGTGTGTTTAGGAGTTTGGTGTTGATGTGGTAAACAGTAGGGGCAATGCTTTTGTCGAATAGTATGATGATACATTTTTTTAGGTTTAGCTTGAGGACATGACTTTGGCACCAGTCATTAGTTGCTGTGCGACCCACTTGCAGTATGTTAATATCATTTGGGGAGTCAATGATGGCACCCAACTTATAGTCATCCGCAAACTTGGTCAACCACAGGTCTTTTGTCTTTACCTGGACCTCTGAGAAGTAGATGCCAAACAGTAGGGGTTCCAGGACAGATCCCCGGGGAACTCCACTAGTGACTGAGCTGCTATCAGAGGTAGAGGCACCTATTTTGACCTTGAGGTCCTGTCGGTAAGCCAGTTGGCCACCCACCTGATGAGACAGGGATTTACGCTAAGTTGTGTTAGCTTTTTGATGATGCCTGAGTGGGGGATTGTGTCTAAGGCTTTAGCCAAGACAAGGTAAGTTGTATGTACTGACTTTCCTTCATCCAGGACCTTGGTGACAGTCTCAAAGAAGTCAACCAGGTTCATTAGGCAAGATCTGCCCTTGATGAATCTGAACTGGGTGGGGTCAAGTGCTTGGAGATTGCCTATGTCCTTGTTTATGAGCTCCATAGTAATACATTCCATGGCTTTACAGATCAGACTTGTCAAGCTAATGGGGTGATAGTTTCCAAGGTCAGTAGTGGCACCACCTTTGCGCAAGGGAATGTCAATGACAGTTCTCCAATCTGCTGGGATGAAGCCTGCACTTAATTGTCTTACTAGCTGGTGGTATTCCAGTGGGATCCAATATGTATCAGTCTGAGACTAGGCAATAAATAGCACTTCGTCTTTTGCAAGGGAAAGCCTGCATCTCTGTTGCAGGAGGTTTCCACATACTGGCAAAACCCTCACTGCTACCGCAGTGCTTTGTTAGGTAGGTTCCATCTAACAGACATACAAAATCAAAAACTTTTGATAACACTAAACTGGTCCTTATTAAGGTGGCTTTTATCAGCAAAAGCAGTCTCAATAACATATTTTCTCATCTTGAGAAACTCTTGCATCTGTAATATGTTCATGTATATGCAGTTACAGACATTTGTTTTAAATGTAAAGAACCAAGTTCTAAAAGGCTGGCAATGGAAGGAGACTGTTTGCTGGCCCAGCATATTGACCAATGCTTTAGATGTTAGCTAAATAATGGTGGACTAGTCCTTAGCATTTGTACTGTTGTCCATTGCCGACCAGCACAATCCACACCAGTAATGTCACCATACATCTAGTACTGTTACAATTGCTATAACTCAAGTATGAGCATAGAGGTATATGAATATGGTGTGATACAGCATAGTGCAGACTGGAGCAGGTGGCAGTCCAATTCCTGTGGGCTGCCATCTCTCAAGATACAGTCATAGACTTACAGATGCATGGCCTACACTTTCTATAGCTTGAGGTATAAATTGCAGGTGAGCATAGGACTAAATATTACTATTAATATGTCCAACGTATTGTTAGGAAATATATTCAAATGGAAATGATACTCATGTGATAATTCTTGGCACAGGACTGCACAACACTGTCAGCTTTCCTGGGCTATTTCCTGTAAAAATGCCTTTGTGCTGCCAGCTCTTCCCTCAAATTGCTTAACTATGTCTGAAGCTAGTGTTTACTTGCTGCATGTTTTGCCATTTAAGAAGAAGGATAGGCCATAAAAGGTTACCAATACATGCTACTTTGGACCATATATATGCTAAAAAACTATCTTATGCCAGTGTCCAGGATTCACTTTGTTTTGCATAAGCACAGCTTGCGCATAAGTAAACACAATTCTACCACACATCAGTGGCATACCAGGTTGTGCATGAGTGTGCATCATGCAAATTCACAGCACTGACGTCTGCAAATAATAATTCAGAATACATGAGTAAACTATGACCCTTAAGCTGCCATTTTGTGTTGATGTATATTCAGAATGATTTCTGCCAAAGTAGTCTCTCATGGATGGTGCCTGCCTGCTGTGTTAAGGATTACAAAATAATGTTATTAATGATTCATAGCAAGTTCAAGGCACTTCTACTGGGACATTATACAGATCTGGTCTGCAAGGTGGATGCTTGGTATGAACTGTTGGGCAAGTTACTCAGGGCAACTGACATCCACCATACCAGTAAGTACTAAGCAGTACTGAAACCAGTATGATGATCTGTACTGCCAATATCCTAAAAATCTCTGGGGGTGGAAACAGAAGTGAGTGAGATAGGAATACCCTGAATGTTGCAGTAAATATTTGTTAGTTGTATTGTGCACCACCCTGCATTAGTAACCCATTTTCTGTCTTTCTCAGTTCTGTTTCTAATGAGATTTATTCCATCTATCAGATTTCAGAATGTGACATGTTGACTGTTGTGGGCTATTGCTGGCATGCTGTGTATGCTGTTGTTGGCAGTGTTATTGTTGAGGCATTGTGTCATTTTGTGGGGCAGTGCACATGGCAGTATTCTTGGAGGAGTTGCGACTGCAATAAAATGCTTCTGCTTCATTTTTGTGTACCTATAGCAGTATAACTAGCTAGGTCTATCCCGTCATACCTACATGAGATAATGACGATTGCTTTCCTTGCTGTTGACACCATGGTTTGCTTCTCCTTTACTGTACAAATACATGGTAGCATTTTACCTGTCAGGGTTTTTGGTACCATTGCAATTTTTTGATTTCTTACACACATATGTGGAAATGTAGATTTGCACTGTAATCTGCATCTCAGTCTCATCTGTGCATCATATTTATGATGGTTTGCATATCCCTTTCCTATTTTAGCATAGACATTAGAGGCTTATAGCATAGTACACTACTAGCATCCCATTTCCACAGCAGTACCGTGAATAGTGTACTGACTATGAGTCTTTATCACTAATGACACTTTCCCTTTGTGTCTCCCCTCTGCAGGCCATTAGGGTCCATATGAGCTGCTGGAGCAGCAGATGCTGCTTCCTTCTGCCCTTGCTAGGGAGGGAGAGAAGGGTGGAAGTGTCCCACTAAGCAAGGGCTCTGGCCCATCACAGTTGGTAGCCCATCCCAATTACCTTCCCCGCTTGGCCAGATGCAGAGCATATGGTGGAGGTGGTGATAGAGCCATGGAATTGGTTAATCATGCTGATGAATTTGGAGAAGGAGCTCATTCAAAACTTATTGACAAACATGAACAAGGGTATGTAACTGCAGTGATGTAATTTCTGATTTGTTTCTGAGGAGGTCTTTGAATTCATTCTTATTAGGACAAAAGTGCAATATCTCATAGTAGTGAGCTAAAATATCTTGATATATTAATACATTTCTTGAATTCTAGCGATTCTCTGCATTATTGGTGGACCATTCTATACAGCACACACATGATATGGTTTCATGGTAAAGCACCTTAGTCTGGATGAGCATGAGTTTGCAAGAAGTACTTGAAGGAAACAGTCAAAAACTACAGAATACATTTCATGTGCACATCTAGCTAAACTGTCAGACAGCTGTGTGTTTCCAACACTTTTAACCACTCAGTCTGATGTGGGTAAACATGGGTACGTAGTTTGCACTTCTGTGTACCTTATAATGAGCAAACACCACATTCCCAAATGCTTCCAATGTCACATTCAGTACTGCCACATAACTTGTACTGCTGTTCAACCTGTAATACCTAGTGCTTCAGCTGACATGTTTTGTCTAGCAAGCTGACCTGATATTCTACATCTTTTGTCCCAGTGACTTGCACATCCTGGAAATGCATCACCGCTCTGCTTCCACTGATGTATGCTCACTACCCAAACATCTCCATACCCAGTTGTTTTCACTATTTCTACTCCATGAGAGACACAGTAGTAATATGTTCTCTGTCCTGAATTCTGTCATACTCTAGTCCAACTGGATATCATGTCATTATAAAGAGGAACATGGTGCACCACTGAAATGTGTAGTGTTCTTATCTGCTGCCTAGGTCACAAGTCATTTCTGGGTATGGTGCACTGAGCATGTGCTGACAGGTGTTCAGTTTTGGTTTGGAAATCAGTAATGCCACATCTGAGATGTCTTCAGTAGCAACTTCAATGTGCCATATCGAAGACATCTCTGAATTCCCTCAAACTCCCCCCAAGTTGAAGGTTGGCATAATGGTTAAGGTGATTACCTTACAGACATGAGGTGCAAGGTTTGCTTTGCACATGGGGTATTTGGCTAGGGTTAAATTGGCCTACAAGGGCAGTTAGCCTAGTACTAACCTATGAACATATATACACATGAGGTACTCAGATGTAGTGCTGATATTTAACAGGCACCGAAGCACTGGCCAGAGTAGGTTCTGTAATGCCTGCGTTATGCCAGTCAACTGTAACTAGATAAGATAATGCTGATACACTTAATAGGTGGGTTACCATGGTATTTGTGCTAAGTTGTTTGCTCTTTACATCAGGATTTCACTTAACAGATTGGTGTGTAAATGAGTGTAGATGACTTGCATGAGGAACAAAGCAGAGTACACAGTCTTCAACATGATTTCTACACAAAATACAGAATGAAATTAATTAATTTAAATAAGGGAAAATCTGTACCTGGATGACCTGCAAAATAGAATAGTTTCACAAAACAATGCTGCTTGACAGCAAAGCTGAAAGAATTGTATAGAACAGAAGACAAAAGTTATTATTCTGCTATTATACAAGATACACAGCTGGTACATCAAAGAGTACCTATAAGTGTTAAGTACAGCCAAAAATAACCAGGAGAAATATCAAACAGTGCAGATAAAAGGCAATATTAATATAGCCTTTACTGGATTGGGAACTTTTTTCAAGCTGTTCATAAGCTAGCAATTCCTTTTTCACATCCCATGTGCTTCTAATGTTTCTGAGAATAATGTGCCTTTTATGGCAGCAGTTCCAGCAGAATAAAAAGGGGATAAAAAAATTAAACTTTCATTTTTAAGTCTGAGGCCTGCAGCAGTCTTACTCCATTGTACATGCAGAAATGTGTGTATCAGATTATAATACCATGCTGTAATGTTTCATGCCAGCTGCTGGCAAACTACAAATTGCAAGAACCAGTTATTTATAAGGAGGAGACACGACTTCCTGAAAAAGAAAAGGACAAAAAAGTAATTGTTTGTAAATTTCTCCTGCATCTTGGCTTCTGTTTTCCACTATATTACCAAGCCATCTTATTTAATGGAGTGTAATAATAAATGTTTTACTGTCAGATCAGGGCACTTGGGTTTCTCTGATGTTCTGGTCAAATTAGTTGCATGACTACATGTACTTCATGTACTTTCTCTATTAGTACAATTGTACTGTATTAAATAATGTGACCAAAATAAGAAAGAGTGGCCCAATGGAGATTAAGGTAGACTCACATGGGATATCGCTACTTAATGAAGCACCAAAGTTGAGAAAAAATGCAGTTACCTTGCAACTGACTGTACCATGCTGTGATCTCTCATGTGACCATACATCTCAACCTCTTAGTAAAAGAAATCTGGACAAAGCCAAAAAATAATGGTGCCAAAGGCCCAAAAACAGGGACAGATTTTAAGTATCGCTTTTATAAACTTAGAAAATTGCTAGAATAATGGGATTTGAATTAGCATGCATTTTCTGATGGCTATGAGATCAGAAACACAAATGTAAGTCATTATTTATTGAGTTCAACTGTTAGTAGTTTGACAGAAAATCAAGAATTTTATGAGGAACAGACAGAAAATATTAGGCTAAAATTGGGACATTCTGCAAAAATCTGGACAGCTGAGAGGTATGCATGTGACACAAGGACATTGGTATGCAGGTTGCATTCCTGACTGTGTGTGTTTTCACATGTACATCAAATCATTGCATTACTGTAAAATGGGCACAACTGGGAGCACACACAACTGGTTTTATAATCTACATGGGAAGGAAATAGCTGATAGGATAGTCAGAAGGGGAAAAGAGTAAACAGGGGAACACACAGTAGAACAAGAGTAAAGGAAGAGTGGAATGGAGACTGGAAAGAAGAGGACACTTTTTATGGGAAAGGTGCCCACTTTTCATAACAAAGGTAGAAGGGGAACATAGCATGAGGAAAGTGTGGGTAGGAAGGAGGGTATAGGGATGCAAAAGAAGCAGATGTACAAACATAAAACACAGAGAAAGTCTGAGCGTGACAGTAGGGACACACATGGGGAGGTAACAATGGAGATATGCAGACAGGAAGATGGTGGACAACTTGTAGTAAGGAAGACTGTATAACAATCGTATAACAATCATGAGATACCACATTATACCTAAGGAAGGGTAATACCATACATTGGGACAGTGTGGGCTGAGGCCAGCCTACCAAACCACAGAGGATATTCTATCCAAAAATAAGTCACCTCCATTGCTGAAATCAAGAGGAGGCTGTACCTCTGGCTGGCCAAGGACCAGGAACAGATGAACACACAGGTCTTCCAGCCACATGAGGAAGTGCTACAGGATGACAATCCAGGAATCAAACCATCAGTCCATCTCAGTCCACATAAGGTGACTTAACTAATGTTCGATGACCCAGGAGGGTCCATATGGGGCACTTACCCAATGTGGAACCAAGGCTACACACCAGAGAAATGGAGGATGGTCACCTCTGAGCCCTTTTGGTCATTTTCAATACAGTGACCTTTGTCACCCTGTAGAGAGGCAGGCCTGGGGTCTTCTGGGGGCCCATTGGTTGGTATGTTAGTTGGTATGATGCATTATGTCTGCCATCTCACTTCTGTCTGCTCCTTGGCAAAATTTCAGAAAAAAATAAAGGAAAAGGAGGGAAAAAAAGCAGCATAATTAAAAAAAGAATGCACTAAAGAACAAAAGGTTACAAATACTATGATCAATATGATGAGCTACAGCTCACTGAAGCAGAACCTTGTCAGAGAAATAACAGTAAGAAAAATCAATGTCAAAACTCGGTAAATTGAACACAGTTATTTTGCAATAGATGATGACACCAAGTACACCAAACAAGCATAATTGGAACAGTGTGGGACAGTAGAATGGAGTAAGAAGCAATCTACAATGGCAAGGAACAAGTATGCAATGGTGAAAGCATTAAATGCTTTAAAAAAACCTCTACAGTGCATTGGTAAAGAGATTAAGCAGTTTTACAATAATGTTAAATGCAGGTGTAACTGAAGCAGTTTAGGAAGTAGCAAAGTAAATGGAGTTAAAACTAATCTACAAAGTCAGTGAACACCTACAATATGGGTGAATAGAAAAATGCCAAAATAAATAAATAAAAAAATACAAAAATAAAAAAAAAATGTTCACTGCTTTGGTAAACTAAGTACAGTTATAGTGTAATGGAAAATGCAGGCATAACTGGAACAGTTTATGACATTATCACAGGGAAGGAAAACAATCTAATCTACTAAGCCAATGAACAATTAGGCTATGGTAGAAAAATTGCAAAAAAAAAAAAATAAAACAGCAAGATGCAGCACAGCACGACAACGGAGTTCGGAAACAGCGTTAATAAAAAATATATAATACAGTCATTCACCATATAGCGCTGTTTCCTAAAGGCATATCCACGCAAATCCAACAACTCAAAAATTCAAATGTAGATGCTTTAAAGATCCAATCTTATTAAAAGGACGCCAGGTCGCTATTCAGCTCATCCAGAAATAGTCTTTATTCACAAAATAACACAGACAGTAAGCGCTTTCACCTTTCGGCTTCTTCAGACTTTACAAACACTACATCTCAATCTCCTTTTAAATAGTCCTCCAAAAGTTACAATTGGTGGAAGACTTAATTGGCTTTTAAAGTGCTCACATTAAATACCCAAAATAATACACTTTAATATAAAAAATGTATAAAACTTCTATTCATTACTTAACAGTTAACCTATAATATAAATACATTATAGCCATTCTTTAAAAACATATTTAAAATATATTTAAAGAGGGGAATGTTAAAAATATATATGTTTGTTATAAAAAACAAACTGTAATACTGCAGTGAAAACAACCCACACTAGCACAATAGATATTCATGTATAGACGATGGTACCTCCTTTAAATAACTCATTTAGGTCTATAAATTCTCCTACCTCTTAAAAAAGGTTTAATTTGGACCTTATCGTTCAGCCCTGGTGGTTCATCTGCCCTACACCTAACGAGGTCCAAATTAAACCTTTTTTAAGAGGTAGGAGAATTTATAGACCTAAATAAGTTATTTAAAGGAGGTACCATCGTCTATACATGAATATCTATTGTGCTAGTGTGGGTTGTTTTCACTGCAGTATTACAGTTTGTTTTTTATAACAAACATATATATTTTTAACATTCCCCTCTTTAAATATATTTTAAATATGTTTTTAAAGAATGGCTATAATGTATTTATATTATAGGTTAACTGTTAAGTAATGAATAGAAGTTTTATGCATTTTTTATATTAAAGTGTATTATTTTGGGTATTTAATGTGAGCGCTTTAAAAGCCAATTAAGTCTTCCACCAATTGTAACTTTTGGAGGACTATTTAAAAGGAGATTGAGATGTAGTGTTTGTAAAGTCTGAAGAAGCCGAAAGGTGAAAGCGCTTACTGTCTGTGTTATTTTGTGAATAAAGACTATTTCTGGATGAGCTGAATAGCGACCTGGCGTCCTTTTAATAAGATTGGATCTTTAAAGCATCTACATTTGAATTTTTGAGTCGTTGGATTTGCGTGGATATGCCTTTAGGAAACAGCGCTATATGGTGAATGACTGTAAAAAAAAAAATGTTCAGTAATGTGGTAAACAAGTTATGTACAACTTATACGGTAATACCGCAATACAGTGCACTTATCCCACTGCTTGGAGAGTCTGGCCTGCCTCCTCTGGCAGGAAAACCTATTTTCGGCAATTTCTTGATCCCCTGCACAACAGAAAAATAAAATAAAATAAAATAATGCATTCAGCATACAAATAACAGCAAAAGACATATGTAGCTATACTTTCTGTATACTTACTAAGCAAAATCAGAATTTTTACTGAAATACTGAGGCTCTTTTTCCCATTGGTGGAAAGCCAGAGTGGTCCCTAAGCAGACCACTATATTTTCATGGGCACTGTTTTCCAGATTAGGTAATGTCAGTAGTATCACTTGTTATCCTAGCAAGTAAATGCAAGGCATCTACTTTGTATAAGGAACCTTTATGGTCCACCATCAAGCACACCCTGTGCTGCATGTGCAGCTGGTATACAATGATCATGCATTCCCTCCTGTATCACTCTGGAGTGCAGAACAGAAGTATGCATTAAGTCCCCCTCGAGGGGATTGTCGTATAATATTACTGTGATCAATCAAACATATTCTTGTGTTCTTCGATATCAGTGACAGTGTCTCAAATCTGGACTGTCCAGGAAAATTCTGGACAGTTGGCAACCCTAGTTGGAGCAAAAATGATAGCTGGTTAACATAGATACATATCACAGAGAATGCATGATGTGTCTTGACAGGTAGCACAAAGGAGAATACCCAGTTATGGCAGTGCAGCACACATGAATAAATTAGCATGGTCAGTTACCCCAGACATTCACAGCCTATGTTACCTCCATGTCTGAATATGGCCACATCAGGTACTTGGATATTAAATTACCTGGTATCAGAGTACAGGCTATTGTCCAACATAAGAGTGTTAGGAACACTTAAGAGCCAGGAGATGGCTGATAGGTTGTCATACTTCTCAAACTCTTAGCATAAGAAATGTGGACAAAGCCTAACACACTGGGGGACAAAGGCCCAAAAACAGGTAACAAATTTTAGCTATTGCTATTATAATCTTATAAGGTTGCTAGAATAACATAGTTTGTGTTAGCATGCATTTTCTCAAGGATATGAAGTCTGAATCTCCAGTGCCTGTCATTATATAGTAAATTCCTCAGTGATTTGGCAGAAAGCCACAAAGTTTATGAGGAAAAGACCAAAAATATGAAGTAGAAATCTTAACAGTTGAGAGGTATGTATTAAGTACATACCCACAATGATACACATGTATAACCAAAAGTGTCCCTGACCAAACAGCATTACAAAAGAATGACAATACCTGAAGAACTTCACTACACAGGAGTTGGAGGCCTTTAGACTAAGACTATCACAGAAATGCAGGCCTTATCCATACATTGCAGGTGTATCCTGGGAAGACTAAAGCAGACAACATTTTCTATGGCTAGGTGTGGCAGACACTGGTACAATTCAGCACTGCATATATGATATAGGTCAGGTGCAGCACATTGTCACTGATGTGACCTTACATGCCAAGAGCAAGGTGCTGGAGAAGACAAGAGACAGGTTAACCATCCAAAGGTGGACTCCCACCACAGCAGCAAAGGAGCCTCATGTCTGCTGGTGGATTTTATGTGGGACTTGGGCTGTTGATAACCTCCTCTCTATCTTTAAGGGATGCCACAAGTGAGCAGTGGCACATGCTATTCCAGATGGAAAATGTACAGCAGGTCTGTCTGGTTTGATAATACCTGACTGCATGAATATATTCCAGAAACATTAGTGCATTAATGGAAAACAACCTGCAATACAATCCACAACATCCTGAATGTCTGAAGTGATGCCATAGGTGAAGAGTGGGATGCACCAGTTCTATAAGATATTTCCCAGTACTTCATCTTGGTTTACTAAGGTATACACACCTGATTCCTTTCACGCAAGAACATCAGAATTGCAATGGAGGCAGTCAGCACTGCAAGGTATGTATGCACCCATAGGGTATGTATATTCTTGGCATGTAGCAGTCCGTTAGTGAAGTGGTGGTGGGAATCACTCATGATCTAGCTTTAACACTGATATGTTATCTGTATAGATTCAAATGCTACAGACAGTGGGCAATCCACTACAAGAAGTCAGTGTATAGCTGACTATAGAAAGTTTGTAGAGGCTAACAATAGTGGTACCATGCAACTGGTGCAGTCTGAGAAATTAGTGCTGCTTTTAGAAACACTAACTGCTGAGAAGACTGTGTAAGTGCAGAATGCACACCTGGCAGCACCTATGTTTATCATAAGTTATCCATCCCATATCAGTCTCACCCCATTACTCAGTCAGCACTGCAGCAGATGGCATCAGAGGGGCACATCACATGTGAGATATATACAAGAATCACTTGAAGGAGGTTAGTAGTTGGCCATCAGTGCCAAGATTTATAACCTTCTGTGATTTGGGTGCTACCCTTGGCATCAATCATTGGATGAATGCAAAAACACAAAAGTCACAACCACAACATGGCTCAAAAACTGTCTCTACTATGCCTGATCAGTGGATGCATAGGTCTATAATCAAGGCACATATAGCCATTATCAGACCATGTCAGAGCTGATCCAAGTGCTACAGGGCCTATGAGAAGACCTTCAACCATTGTAAAATCTGCAGGACATTCAACATTGGAAGCAGAGTGAAATTATGCATGTGGACCTGTAGCAGACTTAGCTGTAGATCAGCGGTATCTCAGTTTGCATCCATTAGTGTGTCTATGTGTCTGAGGTGTACCAACCAGTTTGGTCATGCTGGGGGAGAGTTGTACACTACTGGTATGCACAGCAGGTTAACACAGATGGCACATCATTTCCATGACAGCCATGCTGCCACACTGCCCACAACTGCCTCTAACCCTGTCCATGGGCACTCACATGACCCTGCTTGATGTTGCTCTTTTTCTACTATGCCCTTCACCATTTGCTTTGGATGGTCATCTGGACATGGTCACCACTCACCTAGCTCAACTCTAGCCTCCAACTCAGTTAGAGACACTCACATTGATGTGGGCAATGCTTGTCTTGGTCTATTATCAGTACATCTGATTGGGCAGCCTACACAGGGTCCTGAAGGTGAACAGCATCCCGG